>NC_133617.1:85584343-85628338 GCF_048593235.1 Sminthopsis crassicaudata
ATATAAAAGGATTTGAAAAAAAAATCCCTTGCTCCCCCCAGTGTTTGTAAATTTGTTTAAGATGCTATGTTTGAATAAGGTTTCATATCAACCAACAGAAGGTTACTGAGAGTTTGGAAGGGGGGAGGAAGTTATGTATAGAGGGGTGTTTGGAATAAATGGAACTGACACCTGCCCTAGGAATGCTTGATTAGTTTTTCTCCCAGGTGGTAGGTCTTAACAAATGGTCTTCCTACTGTGAAGGTTTGGATGTGAGAAACGGAGGAAAAGATGATGGTGGCTTCTGATTCTGGCCATCTGTATCATATTTTTAGTCTTCAGGTGCTGTTTGGAATTCTGGGAGGCAGAGATCTGAACTTGCTGACTAATTAGTTTTCTGTCTTATAGATGATATTTTATCATTTTAGTGGCTACATGCCAATTTAATTGGGGATTTTAGGGGAGCAATGTGGAGCTGGGTTTAGCAACTCACTTATCTATTCTTTTGTTTCCTAAAAAACAGGGCATTGAATAATTTTAGGGTGATGGTTATCAAACAACTTATAAGCTGTTTGAAAGCATTCTATTCCTCAATCAAATTTCTGGTATCAGTAGCACATATATAATAGAAAATGTGTGTGTGTGTGTGTGTGTGTGTGTGTGTGTGTGTGTGTGTGTGTGTGTGTGTGTAATTGTTAATCCAATATGAGGCCTTTTGGGTGCACTTTGAGAGTTGAAGTCAATTCAGAAAGGCAGCATCATTTAGAATAAAGGGTTTGTAGTCAAAAGATTGAGGGTTAGATCCTAGCTCTGCCTTTTATTACTTCTGTGATATTGGCTTAGTGACTTTCTCTCCTCTGGGCTTCAGTTTTCTCTTCTGTGTGATGAGGAAGTAGTATTAGATATCCTCTCAGGTTTCTCCTATACTGTCTTACCATCATGCAACAAAATTTATAATAAAGAATATAAATATAGAATTGTTCAAGATTAGTTCAGTTCAATAGCAAATTTTTATTACAACAAATAATTATTAGTATTTAATCGCTTTACATTGGGCTGGGAAGTGGTAAATGCAAAGGTAAATGAGGCATGAGCTTACAGTCTAGGAATAGAAATAGGACACTAATAGTGATAAATGCGACACAAATCAGAATGTGATAAATATGTAAAGGGAACATAAAGAATTTTTAAATGAGAAAGAATTCACATACTTGGAGAAGCAGAGAAGCTTCATGATAGAGATTGCATTGTAGCTAGGTCTTGATTGATTGATAGGATAACAGCAGGCCAAGATGGGAATATGGGAAGAAGGCCATTCCAGGCTTGTTGGAATATATTCATGTGAAGATGGATGCTATAGTTTGGCAAGGTTCTACAAAGACCTTCTTCACATAAAGCAAATCTGATAATAGAAGAGAAGCCTCCACCATGTGTTCCCTTCATGCAAGTCCTCAGCAAGTGATTGGATTGTACAATACTAATTCCTTAAAAACTCTTATTTGGTGATGGAGCATGATTGATGTTTTCTAGTCATTCTGTTATGATTTGCAAGGGAGTTGTCCTCATTAAAACTTTGCAATGCTATTGAGTATGACTGTGAGAAAAGAAGTTCACTTTACTTGTCTCCTTCTGAGGATAGATAGAATCAACAAAAAATAATTTTTAAAGCTATATTAGAGAGAAAAGGAAGAAGAGAAATAGAATAGAACTTGTGGTAGAATGCTCTATGATAACTGATCAGAGAGACACAGGAATGCTGCTCAGTTCTTTTTTTCATTGTATTTTCCCCATCAATAAAATTATCTTTGACATGAAAAGGGCAGCATAGAAGTGGCTGATACCCAAGACAAGTGAGGAGGCTAGCCTTTTCCAATGAGTTCAAGTCCTCTTACCCAGAGGATTAGCATCCTTGCATAATGAATTAATTAGCAGATGTCATCACATATCCCCTGTTCTTAATCTTACATCATAGAGAATAGAAGAGGCAATGTAGTATTAGACAAGAACAAATATTTCATTTCAAAGTAAGGAAGAGAATTGAATCTGCACAACATAGAACACTGAGCTCAATTCCAAAAATTATCAGCCTTTGAGAATGTTGAGAACAAGATGGATATTGGACATGTGGAAAAGAAAGTGATAATCACAGTCTGCATAGTTTCATCAGGGACATATTTTGCCAGATTAACTATATTTTCTTACTGTGATAGTGTTACTAAACTAATAGATTAGTGGAATGATATAGATTTAGTTTAGATAGATTTTAGGAATACATTCGATGAAGTTTCCAAGTTTCTCATGTTTATATTGTGGAAAACATGGAGAGATGTGGGCTAGACAGTAATATATCTAGATGCATTTGGAATTTGCTAAATGACCAGACCTAAAATAATTATTAATTATTTAACATTTCCTGGAAGGAGGTTTCCAGTGAATATCCTCAGTGATCAGTGTTTGGTCTTGTGCTATCTTTTTTTTTTTTTTTTTTTTTTTGCTTTTTATCAGTGAGTTTAGTAATAGCTTAGATGAAGTACTTATCAAATTTGCAAATGCTATAAATCGGAGGGACAATTAACCTATTGAATGATAATCAGGATCCAAAAATTTCTTAGCAGGTTAGAACACGGGGCTGGATCTGATAAGATGAAATTTAATGAAGTTTGACAATAGGTTTAAAAATCAACTGTACAAGTATAAGGTGGAAGCATTTTTAAAATCCTTTTTTTCCCTGAAAAACATCTGGGGACATTAGTGAACTGAGGGAAAGGGGAATGGAATATATATTTATATAAAGTCTATTATGTCTCAAGTATTTTTGCAAACATTATCTCATTTAATAATCTTCACAGCAACTCTGGGAGTTAAGTGCTATCATTATCCTCATTTTACATCTGAGGAAACTGATAGACACAAGTTCTGACTTGCTCAGGGTCACATTCCTAGTAAATATCTGTGTTCAAATTTGAACTTAGGTTTTTACTGATTCCAGGTTTAATGTTCTTTCCACTTTATCACAAGCTTAGTGAGTCAACATAGCTTCAAAAAGTAAGGAAATGTGATATCTCTACTATATGCTATCCTTATCAGACCTTGACTTGTGTTATTGTGTTCAATTCTAACCATATAGATTAAGAAGAACCCTGAGAAGCTGTAACTTTTTGGAGGACAACAGTGTAGATGGGCAAGAACATTTAGTTTATGTTGTTTAAAGACCATTTGCAAAAACTGGATGTTTAGTCTGGAGAAAAGAGGGCTCAAGGGAACATCATTATTATATTATAGTAAAGGCTTCTTTGTGGAAGAGGGATTAAGCTTGTTCTGTTTGACCCAAGTTAGAAAAACTAGAAACAATGGATAGAAATCTCAGAGGCAATTTTAGGTTGATGTCTGGAAAAACTTCCTAGGAATTAGAAAAGACAAAAAAAGGCTGACTTGGGAAACATTAGTTTTCCCTGTCTTTGGAAGTCCTTAAGCAAAGACTGTATGAATGCTTTTTGGACATGTTTCAGAAGGATTTAGAGATGGGGCTGATAGAAATTAGAGTAAATAGTTATCTTCCAACCTCTATCATTTTGTGAGAGTCAGCTTTTGATCAGAAAACTGTTGGACATACATGGGAGAGCTGTTGGAATACATGGGAGCCCCCTGACAGTGGCTGCTGGAGATCCAACCCAGACCTGCAGAATGGATCTCCTCTTGTGAGAGCATGATACAAGGAGACTGAGAGGCAGTTGCTGTTCTCTGACTTCTCTGACTAAGAGGCTGGTTGCATTGTCTGATCTCTCCCCTCTTCCTCCAATTTATCTCATTCCCAGTCCTCAACACCTGTGTCAGCAAAGGCTGCCCTGAAACTCCTTCAAATGTTATGATCCACAGCTGTGGAGGCTCCTGGAGAATTGACCTGTCCCTTAACAGAAAACTGCAGGTCTTTTCCCAGCAGTTTAGCAAGTTTACCTACAAATCTAGTTTTGTGGAATTCCTCTTTGAAATTTTCAGATCCTTGTAGTAATAACTTTAAACATTATATTTGTTGCTAATGCCTATCACATGAATAGGATGGAGAAATTGTTTTCCCCAAAATTATGGAATTTCATAGAGATGTTGTCTAAATTGACTAGACAGGCTTCATACAAGAGCTTTGTACATGGAATATTCTTTAACATAATGGCTTTTTAAAGTCTGACAATTAGTGTTTTGATAAGATAGGAGGATAAAATTCACCAGCCATCTTCCTTTTATTGGTGTTTTGAAAGAAAGTTTTATTTTCTCCTGTTTTTCTTTCCAAACCTCATGTTAATTTGATTTTCTTGTTTACTTATTTTTATTTACTTATTTATTTTACTTATTTTAAAAAAGAGGTTATCTGATAATTAAATGTGACATTTGAGTTTAAAAGAATGAGATATTTAAACATCATCTTCATCTCTGTAATGCTACCCCATACCCTCCATGGGTTGTGAAATGTTTGTGGGCAAAAGCCAGTTTATACTTCATTTTTTCCTTTGTAGCCCCATTTTCTTGCTTAAGTTATCTGGTAGTTAGAAAAAACAGTTAGTAGCAAATAGTAGAGTTAATTTATTCAGTCAACAAACATTTATTGTTTGATATGAAAAAGGATTTGAAGTGAGTTTGATCCTATTTTTAAAAAATAGCTTTTTATTTTTCTAAATACATGTAAAGATAGTTTTCAACATTTACCATTGCAAAGTCTTGTGTTAAAAATTTTCCCCCCTCCCCTTTCCTAGACAACAAGCAATCCAATATAGATTAAACATGTGCACATCATCAAAACATATTTCCATACTTGTCAGGCCGTACAAGAAAAATTGGATCAAAAGGGGAAAAAAAGTGAGAGAAAAAAACCAAGCAAACAAACAACAATAACAACAACAAAAAGATGACAATACTATGCTTTGATCCACATTCAATCTCCATAGTTCTTTCTCTGGATTAGTGTTAGGTTAAGATTTATGAATTTTCTTCTATAGAATGGCTTGCTCCCACAACAAGACCTAAAATACCAGGTTGTATGAAAAATTTTTAATAACAATGAATTACCCCCAAAAAAGAAAAAAATTGACAGTTCAGTTCTTACAATAAAATCACTTAATGCATCCTATGATTAATATAACTATTACAATATAAAGAGATACATAGACTAGAAGATGAGAGGAGAAAGAATACATCACCAATTCCGGAAAGCACCAACTTTGCAGACCTCTGGCTGCAAGTCCTGATCAGGAGGATCCCAGGCAGAATGTCCTCTCCATTGGTGAGATTCCAGTTTGATGATTGATCTGTCATGACTTAAATAGCCCAGGTAAGAAAGATGGCTAAATGCCAGCAATACTTGACTGCACTTTCTTGAGTGAATCCAGAAGGGGGCCAGACTACCAGAGTCTGTCTAGAGTGAAGCTTTACTCCTGGAGTGGCTAGTTTCAGGATATAGATAACGCGCACGTCCTTGGTGGATTTTTCTGGGATCCACCCAGGACAGTGTTCTTTAAACTCTATTTGTTCCCAGGGCTATTCAGCAGCTGCAAAACAGGGGTTCACATGGAGAGAAACTGAGGGCTAATAAGGCTTACTGAATCTTATCTTTGTACCTATGTGTTATGGGCCAGAACTATGAACTTTTTTTTTTTAATTAATTATTACAATTATAACATTTTCTTTGACAGTACATATGCATAGGTAAATTTTTTTTTTTTTTTTTTTTTTTTTTTTTTTTTACAACATTATCCCTTGTACTCCCTTCTGTTCCAAGTTTTTCCCCTCCTTCCCTCCACCCCCTCCCCTAGATGGCAGGCATTCCCATACATATTAATTATCTTATAGTATATCCTAGCTACAATATATATGTGCAGAACCGAATTTTGTTGTTGCAGAACTCTGAGTTTGAAACAAAGGATTCTTACCATGTACTAAGTCAGTGGAATTGATAGAGACAATAGTTATCTAATTTAGGGCCAGAAGTTGAAACAAGGTACTGAGTGGAATTGAGGAGACAATGGTTAAATCTAATTTAGCATTGATTTAATCCTACAACAAATAATGGGTTTCCTAGTGATTTAATGATTAGTGTATACTCAGTGTGGGGCATATAAGCAAGAAGCCTCAGCCAGGGAGATTCAGAGACAAGCAGATTGAAGGCTGGAGCACAAGCTCTTGTAACTCAGATTTATCCCATCTCACACTGCCTGGGAGGCAGGCTCTCCTTTGCTTCTCCACTGAAACTAAGATCCGGAAGGCCTCCAGAAAACTAGCTGAGCCCCAAGTGAAGGATATAGGCCTTTGAAAGAGACACTAAAGGATTTGGACTTTAATCCCTGGCTATATTTGTAATTATTGAACTGAAACGAAGGCTGTCTCCAGAGACCCCAAGGAAATCCCATAAGAGAACGTTACATTTTAGAGAGAACATTACAGCTATGTCTTTCAAAGAGGATGGCTCTTTTTATCGCAAGTCTATTGGAATTGCCTTGAATCACCTCATTGTTGAAAAAAGCCATGTCATTGAGTTAATCATCACATAATCTTCTTGTTACTGTATACAATGTTCTCTTGGTTCTGCTCACTTCACTTAACATTTGTCCATGTAAGTATCTCCAGGCTTTTCTGAAATCAGTCTGCTCATCATTTATTATAGAACAATAATAATGCATAATGTCCATATACCATAACTTATTCAGCCATTGTCCAACTGATGGGCATCCACTCAGTTTCCAGTTTCTTGCTACTATAAAAAGGGTTGTTACAAACATTTTTGTACACGTGGGTCCTTTTCCCTTTTTGATGATCTGTTTGAGATACAGGCCCAGTAATGGCACTGCTGGGCCAAGGAGTATGCCCAGTTTGATAGCCCTTTGGGCATAGTTCCAAATTGCTCTCCAGAATGATTGCATCAGTTCACAACTCTACCAACAATGTATCAGTGTCCGAGTTTCCCCACATCCCCTCCAACATTCTGCATTATCTTTCCCTGTCATTCTTGCCAATCTGACATATGTGTAGTGGTATCTCTGAGTTGTTTTAACTTGTATTTCTCTAATTAGTAGTGATTTAGAGCTTAATAACATTTTTAAAAATTGATTCTACCATCTGTT
Organism: Sminthopsis crassicaudata; assembly: GCF_048593235.1. Classification (NCBI taxonomy): domain Eukaryota; kingdom Metazoa; phylum Chordata; class Mammalia; order Dasyuromorphia; family Dasyuridae; genus Sminthopsis; species Sminthopsis crassicaudata. The sequence continues at coordinate 85,591,429 of NC_133617.1, forward strand.
TTGCAGATGAGGAATATAAACTCAAAGACATTAGGGCTTCCTCTATGTCTCTGAGCTAGAATTTGAATTTGGGTCTTTTGATTTGAAATTCAGTTTTTTGTTTTTTCTCTCTCTTTTACATGTTATTCCCTCACGAAGTCAATTATTGTTTTATAAGTTATATTACCTTCTACTTGATATGACCCTTGCAAGTGTTTCTTTTTCCTTTTAAACTTTCTGTCAGATTACTCATTGTGTTTTTGTTATGCCCAGTGGTTTACTTGGCTGTATTTGTATTGCAAGGGAATCGAAAGTCAATGACTCACCATAAGGCTTTGATGAGTTTTATATTTAGGCCAAGCTACTTCCAAGACTCCTGAGACTCAAATGATAATTTATCAGAAGACCTATTGGTTAAGGAAAGGTCAGCTACTCCTTCAGCCCCAGATTATTAGCTCTTCAGCAGTGAGTGATAGTGGTGGTGATGGTGTGGAGATCAGAAGTTTCTGGGATCATAGGAAGCCCCGAGACTCTGCTCAGTCAAATAGCAGACAACATCGACTGGCTTAATGGTCTATGGAAGTGTGTCTATCCCGAGGCTAGCTTCTCTTGCAGGTGTAAGGGTTGACTCAGATCTCTGACTTGAAGTCAGGTGCAAAAATAACTCTATGAATTACCCCAGAGAGTTGGGATGCAAATTCAGGTGTTTGTCATTCACCTAGAACCTTGGAAACATCTTAAAGGCAATCACAGCTAGCAATAACACATCAGGTCCTAAATCTCCATATACTACTTACTGAAAGCCAAATGTTTCTTTGGCAATTCAGTTGGCTGTACCAACTTAGCTAGTGATTCATCTTGCAAGTAATGGGCTAAGTTGTCATCTGAGAGAATTGAAAACTACTTCTATCTAATGAGGAAATGAATGCTTTCAGTCTTTTGCTCTACATGGTCTGCTGGTACTTCTCTGTGGTATGCAGAGCATAGTCAGGATGTTTCAATGGGACCCAGGCTTGTGATATACTTTCTCACTAATCCCTGATGTAAGTTGCCTAAAGTTAATACTTGAGAGTTGCCTAAAGTTAATACTTGAGAGTTGCCTTAATTTTTCTTAAATATTCTTTTCTTTTTCAAATTGGGAAAGTATTTTTACAGTTAAAGGTTCTGATAAAAGTCTCATTTCCAAAATATATAGAGAACTGACTCTAATTTATAAGAAATCAAACCATTCCCCAGTTGGTAAATGGTCAAAGGATATGAACAGACAATTCTCAGATGATGACATTGAAACTATATCCACTCATATGAAAGAGTGTTCCACATCACTACTGATCAGAGAAATGTAAATTAAGACAACTCTGAGATATCATTACACACCTGTCAGATTGGCTAAGATGACAGGAACAAATAATGATGAATGTTGGAGGGGATGTGGGAAAACTGGGACACTGATGCATTGTTGGTGGAGTTGTGAAAGAATCCAACCATTCTGGAGAGCAATCTGGAATTATGCCCAAAAAGTTATCAAACTGTGCATACCCTTTGATCCAGCATTGCTGCTATTGGGCTTATATCCCAAAGAAATAGTAAAGAAGGGAAAGGGACCTGTATGTGCCAAAATGTTTGTGGCAGCTCTTTTCATAGTGGCTAGAAACTGGAAAATGAATGGATGCCCATCAGTTGGAGAATGGTTGGGTAAATTATGGTATATGAAGGTTATGGAATATTATTGCTCTGTAAGAAATGACCAGCAGGAGGAATACAGAGAGGCTTGGAGAGACTTAAATCAACTGTTGCTGAGTGAAATGAGCAGAACTAGAAGATCACTATACACTTCAACAACAATACTGTATGAGGATGTATGCTGATGGAAGTGGAAATCTTCAACCTAAAGAAGATCTAATCCAATTCCAGTTGATCAATGATGGACAGAGGTAGCTACACCCAGAGAAGGAACACTGGGAAGTAAATTTAAATTGTTAGCACTAATATCTGTCTGCCCAGGTTACATGTACCTTCGGAAGCTAATACTTAACGTGCAACAAGAAAATGGTATTCACACACATATATTGTATCTAGGTTATACTGTAACACATGTAAAATGTATGGGATTGCCTGTCATCGGGGGGAGGGAGTACAGGGAGGGAGGGGAAAATTTGGAAAAGTGAATACAAGGCATAATGTAAAAAAAAATTACCCATGCATATGTACTGTCAAAAAAATTATAATTATAAAATTAATAAATTAAAAAAAAGTTTAAAAAAAAAGATGAAATGTAGTTTATCAGTAAAAGCATTTATATTTTGTCACAAAATCCCAATTGTTATATTCAGATACTTGTTTTTATATAATTTTATAATCCAAATTTTGCGAAGGTCCGGTCTAGCTCCTCTGATGGGCTCAGAATAAGTCCTTGTCAGGATTAGCAAAAGCCCTTGCCCCACGTTGGGCGCCAATATGTAAAGTTCTGTTGTCTCCAGAAACTGCCGATCGCTCTCTGAGAGGAGATCAGCTGTCTCAACTCAATCTCCCGGCCAGACTCTTCCTCCAGAGAGCCGCCCCAACTCTGGCCCAGACAAGACTCTCCCCTTGCTCAATGGTGTCTTCTTTTATCCTCCCAGAGAATGGGCGTGGAATAACTCAGGGGCTTATGGGAAAAATTACTTCAACCAATGAACTTGCTCCTTCTAAGCATGCAAGCTCCTCCCCAGGAGTTCACAGGAGTAAAACTCCCCTAAAGGCCTGAACTAGAGAATTGTTAAGTACCAATTTAGCACTTAGTAAGAACCTAATATCTCATTCTCTCATTAGCACTTAGTAAGAACCTAACAAAATTTCAGAACAGAATTATTGAGTGAAATTGCAAAATATAAGTATAGAGACGAGAGCTGTGATTTCTTTGACATGAGCAACTCTGAATTAAGGAAATTTTTTTTTTTTTTTTTTTTTTTTTTTTTCTGAGGCAATTGGAGTTAAGTGACTTTCCCAAAGTCACCTGGGAAGTGTTAAGTGTCTGAGATCAGATTAAAAGTCCGGTCCTCCTGACTTCAGGGCTGGTGCTCTATCCACTGCGCCATCTGGATCCCCCTAAGGAAACTTTATTTGCTAATATAGGTTGGCATTTTGTCTGCAGTCAGCCTTAAAGAATTCTCTTAAATCAGGAGGCTGAGTGATTTGTCCAGGATCACTCAGAAAGTATGTGAGAAAGATTTGAAAGCAGATTTTTTTTCCCTTGGATATTCAAGTGCATGGTAGAGGGATTCTCAGGCATGAGTCAGAGAGACCTGAGTTTAGGACCTGGATTCAAATCCAAAATTAGAGGCTTCTGGCTTTCTTACCTGGTTCAAGTCACAAAACCTTTCATTATCTTAATTTTTCCAATTGTAAAATAGAGATAACACCTATTTTATTGGGTTGTGAGGATTAAATGAGATGCTATTTATAAAGCCCTAAGTACATAGTAAGTACTTAATACCTGTTTATTCCCTTCTTTTCTCTTTTTGGCTTAAAGCCAATTCCTTATCCTTAACCTTATATTACAACTTATAAAATACTATGTGAATTTGATAATGATGAGACAACTGATTTTAGAAAGAACCAGGCTGTCCTGCCAAGAAGAAAAATATTTTTTTGAGCAAATTGATAGCTATGCCCAGGAATTAGAACATGGTAGCACTGTGTTTGTGTAATTGTATTGTACAAACTATCAAAAATACTTATGTAAGGCTGACACTAAACTGGCCCAGATTAATTTGTTGTTCACTTAGCCAGTTAATGAAACAATAACCTTTAATTTACAGTGTCCCCTTGAATACAAGACTCAAAGCAAGCTAATCTTGAACCAAGTATTTCACACCAGCACTCAGAAGGATTAAATTTGTTCTTAATCACAGGTGACAAATCTATAAGAAATGGGTTATAATAGGGGCAAATTTAGCCTTGATATAAGGAAAAAATGTTCTTACCAATTAGAATTCTCTCAAAATGAGATGGACTATATGTTTCTAACTGTATGTTTTTACCTCTCTGGAGTTCATCAGGCAGGGGTTGGAAGCTCACTTGGTAGATGGGTGATAGTAAAGGATTCTTTTTCAGTTAGAATGTTGATTTGCTTGGGTGACCACTGAGATTAACTTTTTCTTGAGATGATTTTGTAGAAAGCCTCAAAAAGAACCTGGATGATCACTGGCAAGATTTCTTTTAGTGTTTTCAAGTTTGGATAAAACTTCAATTAGATGGTAAGAAATGACCAACAGGATGATTTCAGAAAGGCCTGGAGAGACTTACATGATCTGATGCTGAGTGAAATCAGCAGAACCAGGAGATCATTATACATGGCAACAACAATACTATATAATGATCAATTCTGATGGACATGGTCATCTTCCACAATGAGATGAACCAAATCAGTTCCAATAGAGCAGTAATGAACTGAACCAGCTACACCCAGCGAAAGAACTCTGGGAGATGATTATGAACCACTACATGGAATTCCCAATCCCTCTATTTTTGTCTGCTGTATTTTGGATTTCCTTCATAGGCTAATTGTACACTATTTCAAAGTCCGATTCTTTTTGTACAGCAAAGCAACTGTTTGGACATGTGTACATATGTTGTGTTTTCTTATACTCTAACATATTTAACATGTATGGGGGCGGGGGGAAGGACGGGAAAAGTTGAAACAAAAGGTTTTGCAATTGTTAATGCTGGAAAATTACTTATGCATAAAATTTTTGTAAAAATTAAAAAAAAAGCTTCAATTAGATGATACTTTATGTCCTTCTTTAGCTCCAAGATTCTATGATTCTAATATGGTTCCTAGCCTTTAAAAAAAAGAAAAGAAAAGAAAAGGACTTTAGCAATTGGATGGTTGAGCTGAGCACTCTATAGATATTATAGGAGAAGGAAGAAATGATGGTCAGAAATAAAAAAATAATTTTTGATGGAATGTGACCTGTATAAGGGAGTATCTATTCTGGTGAAATCATATATCTTATAAAATATCAGAATTTCAAAAGGAAATTTTATAAAGATGATAAGATGATGTGGGTTTGAGCCAAAATAAAGTAAAAAAATGTCTGTCAAGTACAAAAATTGAAATAACCCTTGTCAACTTTGTTCTCTGGCCAACAGTTTTAAATACCACTCATAAAGCCCTTCAGTAATTCATGAAGACCCCAATTTTTCTTCTGATATTTCCTTTATTGAATACTTTTTCACTTAGAGGAACATTTTTATTTGGAGGTTCATCATTTATATTTATGTCTGTCCTATTCTTCTACTGTATGATCTGGACTGAGTCATCCCATTCCTTACTCAGTTAGTTTCATTGTTCTTGTGCTTTGTATAGCAGAAAGGTAAGGAGCTTTGGCTAAAGCTGGAAAGACAGACAAACATTCAAACTCTGACATTATATTATACCAAGAATCTTAAAAATCAGAGACTTGAGAAACTATTAAATAAGGAACAATTATTTAGCTAAGACAAATTTTATTGAAATCACAAGAAAAAAACTGAGCCATGGATATGAAAATAGGTGTCTTAGCCATGCTTACTGAGCTGATTATAGTTGACTAACATATAGTCTGCAGATCTAGACCGAGAAGATAATTGTTAAAATGAGAATAATACAGAATTTTAAGACACATGTGGCAGAATTTTTGGTGAGGAAGGCACAAAGTTAGGAAACATATGAAAAATGGAATAATCTGAGAATGAATATTGGAAGTTGAATACAGTAGATTCTTGTCACTGTTCTGCCTAAAGATAGCTAATTCTTTTTTTTTTAATTTTACAATTATAAAAATTTTTTTGACAGTATATATGCATGAGTAATTTTTTTATAACATTATCCCTTATATTCATTTTTCCAAATTTTTCCCTCCCTCCCTCCACTCCCTCCCCCCGATGACAGGCAATCCCATACATTTTACATGTGTTACAATATAACCTAGATACAATATATGTGTGTAAATATCGTTTTCTTGTTGCACATTAATTATTAGCTTCCGAAGGTATAAGTAACCTGGGTAGATAGACAGTAGTTGCTAACAGTTTACATTCGCTTCCCAGTGTTTCTTCTCTGGGTGTAGTTATTTCTGTCCATCACTGATCAACTGGAAGTGAGTTGGATCTTCTTTATGTTGAAGATTTCCACTTCCATCAGAATACATCCTCATACAGTATTGTTATTGAAGTGTATAGTGATCTTCTGGTTCTGCTCATTTCACTCAGCATCAGTTGATTTAAGTCTCTCCAAGCCTCTCTGTATGCCTCCTGCTGGTCATTTCTTACAGAGCAATAATATTCCATAACCTTCATATACCACAATTTACCCAACCATTCTCCAACTGATGGACATCCATTCAACTTCCAGTTTCTAGCTACAACAAAAAGAGCTGCCACAAACATTTTGGCACATACAGGTCCCTTTCCGCTCTTTAGTATTTCTTTGGGATATAATCCCAGTAGTAGCGCTGCTGGATCAAAGGGGATGCACAGTTTGATAACTTTTTGGGCATAGTTCCAAATTGCTCTCCAGAATGGCTGGATTCTTTCACAACTCCACCAACAATGTATCAGTGTCCCAGTTTTCCCACAGCCCCTCCAACATTCATCATTATTTGTTCCTGTCATCTTAGCCAATCTGACAGGTATGTAGTGGTATCTCAGAGTTGTTTTAATTTGCATTTCTCTGTAGTGATCAGTAGTGATGTGGAACACTCTTTCATATGAGTGGAAATAGTTTCAATGTCATCATCTGAGAATTGTCTGTTCATATCCCTTGACCATTTATCAATTGGAGAATGGTTTGATTTCTTATAAATTAGGGTCAGTTCTCTATATATTTTGGAAATGAGACCTTTCTCAGTACTTTTAACTGTAAAAATATTTTCCCAATTTGTTACTTCCCTTCTAATCTTGTTTGCATTAGTATTGTTTGTACAGAAACTTTTTAGTTTGATGTAATCAAAATCTTCTATTTTGTGATCAATAATGATCTCTAGTTCTCCTCTGGTCATAAATTCCTTCCTCCTCCACAGGTCTGTTCCTCTAATCTATTTATGGCCTCATTCTTTATGCCTAAATCGTGGACCCAGTTTGATCTAAGATAGCTAGTTCTTGTGTAGTAAAGAAAACTTGTTAGTAGTCTTTCATTGTCTTCAGCAACTTTATTATTTCAACTGTACAGAAAGTCATTTTGTTTTTGTTTTCTTTCACTGCCTATTGGTCTGTCCACTTTCATCATCTTGTTTGCTTATGATGCCATCTTTTTTTTTTTTTTTTAGGCTTCACATTGTTGATATTGTCTGCCAAGTAGTCCTTTATCCCATATTTGTTTTCATTTGGATTCTTTTTAGTGACTAGTCCAGTTTTTATAAATCAGTCATGCAGTCTAATCTCCTTCATTGCTAATGAAGGTGGATAAAAATTCTACCCCATCTTCCCACTTTTTGAGTCTTTCTAATGAACTACACGGCTGGTCTTTCTCTTCCCCCTTTCTCCCTTTCTTTCGTGTGTGTGGGCAGCAGACAGACACAATCATTCCTCATGTCTCTGCAGCATCTTTTGGTAGCTCTGGCCCTGCACACGAGGCAGAGCACACTCTGGAAGCTGCCTGTTGTGGTTGAAGCTACATGTTCACAACAGTCTGTGTGGATTCATTCTTCACAGTCAGACGTCTGGGAAGTGTCCCTCCTCTGCTGAGATCTTTTTTCACATGCCTAGCTCGTGACCTGTCAGTATGCATCTTGTCGTGGCACTGCGGCTTGGTGTGGCACTTGAGGAAGAGCTTTATATCTGGTAGAACTGAGATGTTGATGTGGCCCATAGTTTTAGGGTTGGGGTAATAGTAATTTTTTTAGTTAATAATGGCTGGCCTCTTTACATCCCTTTGCAGTAATGTCAAATTCTAAACAAGTATAGCAAAATGCTGTACTTAAAATCCTAAAATACTGATTTCATAATGGTTTCTGAGCTGGTGGCAATATGAAAGTGGTGTTTAAGGAATATTAGTTTGATAAGGATAAACGGAATAGATTAGAAAGGGAAGCTCTGTAGTCAATGAGGCAATCATGGCTAACTTTTCTAGTAATCTAGGTTTAAGTTGCTATGGTACTGGATTAGATCAATAGTTCTAAAAGCGAATAATCAGAATATAAAACTTGGAAAGACCTTCAAGATAATTCCATCCCCTTCTTTCCCCATCACTTTATTTTACAAGTAATTAAACTGAGGCATAGAGAAATTAAGTTATTTACTCTATGTCATATGGCTAATTAGAGACAGAACCAAGTCTTAACTGATCTTCTCCTAACTAGTGACTAACATTCTTTCTATTATAATGTTGCTACTAGGAATGCTCATGTGCTTGATAAGTTTTGTTTTTAAGAGAAAAAACTGATTTGTAACTATGAAGCAGGATAGTCTATACAAAGAGAGTTGTTTTTGCCTTAGATTTTCTTGTTTGTGGAGATTTGTAAAGTTTGAAAATTGGTTCCCCATAGGTTTATTGTTTTTTCCTCACTTTTAACAAGTGAGTTTCTCTTAAGTTCTTAACAACTATTTATAAAGCTCAGAATTTCATTGTTCCCCTTTCTTATTTTAAAGTCTAAAAAAATTACTTTAAAAGGTAATATACTTTTCCTCCTTTATTCACCAAATTCTTACCTATCCTGTAACCTTTACCATACATTTTTGTCTACTAAGATTATCTGTGCTTATGTCTTATTGCTCTACCAAATTATTGAGCTTCATAGGGGTGGGTGATTGCGTGTTACCTAAAATATGTATCTCCTCCGCCTGGTACAGTATATTTCTCAAAATCAGTTCATAATGAATATTGAATGAATAGACTTTGATGTTTATGGTGAACCATTGATATTAGGTAGTACAGAGAATAGAGTATGGACATTGAAGTCAGCAAATCCTGAATTCAGATCCTGCCACAGACATTTATTAGCTTTCTGTCCTTTGGCAAGTTATTTAATTTATCTATTTTCCTCAGTATCTTTATCTGAAAAATACAGATAATAATAGCATCTACCTCACATGAGAAAATGAGATAATATTTGTGAAATACTTTGTAAGCAAGCCCTAAAGTTTTTTGGAAAACAGCTATTTTTAATAATGATATTAACAAGAATAATAATTATAATAATATTTTGTTTACCTACCCTGATTAACTTGAAAAAATTGTCTTACACTCATAAATAAATTGATTTTGTATCATGCCAACTATACTGCCTCAAGTGTTCCTGTAATGTTCTTGAATTGTGAGGGTCGGTCGTCTGCTCAATTATAATCCTCTGAGAGGAGATGTGTAAAATCTTTTCCTCTGTGCGCAGGTTTCTTGGGAGCTCTGAATCTCCTCCAGCTCTTGTCCTTTCTCACATCAGACTGGTCTCCTTTCAGCCTGCCTGGCGTCAAAACTCTATCCCAGAGTCGATTCTCCCAGACCCAATGCTGCCCTTCTTTTATCCTCCCAGAGAATGGGCGTGGGATGACGCAAGGGCTTGTAGGAAACATTACTTCCACCAATGAAGTTGCTCCTCTTAGAATTCCTAAGGTGTAAACTCCCTTTAAAGGCCCGAACCAAAGGTCTGAGCCAGAGAACTGTCAAGTCAACTTGAGTTCTCACCTTGTCACTGTCCAGACAACCTGAGTTCTCACCTTGTCACTGTCCAGACAACCTGAGTTCTCACCTGGTAATCCTAACATGTTCCTTTTGAAGCTTAATGAATGGAAGACATAAGATTATAGTCTAGGCATGTATACATATGTTGTATTTAATTTATACTTTAACATATTTAACATTTATTGGTCAACCTGCCATCTGGGGAGGAGGGAAGGGAGGGGAAAAATTAGAACAAAAGGTTTGGCAATTGTCAGTGCTGTAAAATTACCCATGCACATATCTGGTAAATAAAAACTATTAAAAAAAAAAGATTATAGTGCAGGCTTGATAATGGAAATTCCTTTACATGTTTTCTAAGGAGGAGACATGTGTGATCTACTGGAAATGCCAGTTTAAGTAAAAAAATTATGATCCTGTCATTTTATTTTATTTTTTGCTGAGGCAATTGGGGTTAAGTGACTTGCCCAGTGTCACACAATTAGGAAGTATTAAGTCTTAGGCCACATTGAACTCAGGTCCTCCTGACTTCAGGGCTGGTGCTCTATCCACTGTGTCTCCTAGCTGCCCTAATCCTGTCATTTTAACATAGTTCTTGTACCAGACTTGACTAGGATGCCAGGTACTAAAGTGTGTGCATGTGACAAATTCTTTGCTGCTTTCATAGGGAAGAAATGCTTTGTCCTAAAACTTTCAATTTTTCATATTGTAGAAGAGTTGTGATCTGAAGTTACAGTTTTTAAAATAAGAAGTTTGCCTTTCATATGTAGATTAAAAAATAACAATGGATTTTTTCTTAATGTTTAGTGAATAGGAATATTGTTAAATCAAAAATTATAGACTTTATGTTGACTCAAGCTGCAGGGAGCATGTGAATCAATACTGTGGAATCTTTATTAAAAATACTACTTATGATCTTAAGTTATTTTGTTAGCAATGTAATGTCCAAAGCTAATTTGTGGATGAATCTTAAGAATGGACTATATGTCTTTTGTCAAGCATAGTGAATGGCACACAGTAGGTAACAACAAATCAATAGTTGTTGATTAATAATATATCCCATCTTTTTTTCCTATTTATCCTGTATATAATATTTTTGTTTATTTTTTTTCCTCCATTAGATATTGAACACACATCACAAATGTAATCTCTTTATGAACTGGCGAATTTTATTAGCTTATGGTAAATTTGGTAATAATCATTTGATCCTTTAACAGGCAGTTACTACCTTCAAAGAAGCTTGCTTACATTCTAATGGGTAAGACAACATTCAAACAAATATATACAAAGCAAATATACAGGATATATAGGAGATAATTAACAAATGGAGTCCCTAGAATTTCTTTTGAGAGATATAATGTTTTGTTCTTTCAACTGATAGGGGTCCGGGGTCATTTTATTGAAGAATATGTCTCAGAAAGTAAGATGTAAAAAAGACTAGAAATATTGTATGCAGCTATGTTAAGAAAGCCTTTGAATGCCAAATTTTGCTCATATTCCAGTGAGCCACTGGGATTTATTAAGTAGGAAGTGTGTTGGACTTGGTCTTTAGGAAAATCATTTCAATGACTGAATGGAGGATGAATTAGACTGGAAAAGAAACTCGAGATCCACCAACAAGCTATTATAATAGTCTAGGCATTGTGATGAAAGCCTGTATCACAGGAGTGTCAAGTGTCAGAGGAGAGAATAGGTGTCTACAAGGGTTATTTCAAAGGGGACATCAGTAAGCCTTTGTAACAGTTTGTAAATGGGAGGTGAAAGGTAGTAAGGGGTTTTGAGGCTGAGAAACTGGGAAGATGATTTTGCACTTGGGATTAATTGGGAAATTGGGGACAGGGAGGAGTTGAGGGGAAAAGATAATGCACTTCTTTTTGAACAAGTTTAGTTTAATATACCTTAATCTGGATTTTTCCTGGATGTCCAGTTAGAGATGTCTCAAAGCAAGATTGAAGGTTAGCAGAGATACTGGGGCAAGAGAGGTAGATATGAAAATCAACAACACAGACACAGATATAAATCCATGGGAAACTGATGCAATCCCCAAGTGAAGCGATTTAAAAAGAAAAAAGTATCCAGGTCAGAACCCTTAGGCTCATCTATTATTAGAGAGAATGATCTAGATAGGGGTCCAGCAAAGGAGTCTAATCAGATAAGTAGGAAGAGAACCAGGAGAGAAGAGTGCTCAAAACCCATAGAGAAGAGAGTATCAATGGGGGAAAAAAGTGCTGAGCAGTGAAATCCATAGCAGCTTAGTGACAGGTGAAAGATTAACACAGTGTTAAGGGAATGAGCACTGAATTCAGTCAGGAGATCTGGGAGCAAATGTAAGTTCTGCTGCTTAATATCTTTGTGATCTTGGATCTGTCACTAAGCTTCTATGGATTTCAGTTTTTTCATTTGTCATATGAAGGAATTGCAGTAGAAGGCCTTTAAGTTTCCTTTCAGTTCGAAATCTATGATCCTAGAATTGTCAGACCCTATAACTGATTGCATTTGGGGATGGGAGGTTTTACATCAGAGCTGGGAAATTAGAAAGATGTGTGAAGTCATCATGGATCCCATGATGTACTCTGATTATAGCTGCCATGTGTCTTTTCATTACTTTTTTGGGTCCAGTATTTTTATTCTTTCAAAATTAGTTTCTTTAACCTTATACGTAGGCAATTAAAAATACTCTCATTAGGAATTCACAAAGTAAGTGATGAGTAGGGTTTGTTCTGAGAAATCAAGCCTATATTTCATTGAAGAGATCTTTCTTAAATTGTTACTCCATCCTGAAGTTGTCAGCTTTGCAATATGTAATATGGCTGACTGATTGTTTAATGAAGAAATAATTACTTTCTTCATTTTTCAGGAATGCACAGCATTTTTAAAGCTCTAAAATCATTATAGAAAATCTTGCTGTGACGGATGTACCAAGCTTTCAACTTGGTTGCTCCATTTATTCCTCTCAATGGGGGGTGAGCCCATATTTTTATTTAGACCAAGACTCTGTCTTTCATATTCCTTGTTTTCATTTGTGTACATTCTTAGGAGGGAGCTCCAGTCAAACAAAAATAGAATCATTACTTGTTTTTCCATTTTTTTAGAAATCTATTCTCCTTAAAGTTTAGTTTCCTCATAAATAAAATGGAAATAAGTCTAGTTCTATTCATTTTATAAGGTGCTGGCTACGAGGACTAGATATAATGAAATATGTAAAGTGCTTTATGAATAATAGTAACTATCATTCATATAGAACTTGAGGATCTACAAAGTATCTTTCTGAAAACTTTTGTGCATCTCAGAGAAGCGGATGGGATGAAGGAGGAAACTGGTGATGGGAAGACAGCCACTGGTAAGCATACCAGTGATTAGTGGAAAGCCACAATGAGAGAAAGTAAAGAGGTGATTCTGAGAATGTCAGATGGAGATATATTAATGCTGTCTGTGCTGCCTCAGTGTAGAAAACTGGCCTCATATGGACTGTTTGAGTTGGAGACCAGGGCATTTGAGAGAGAAAGGGGACAGTCAGGTCTGTACTGGTGGAACTATAATGAAATAAATAATAAAATTGTGAGTGGGTCTTTAAGGGACAGCAATGTAGGACAGCATCCATATTGTTATGGGGAGCCTCTTCGGTCTCTGGTATTACCCCACAGATTACAAATGAAGCAAGAAAGGGGATTGTCTCTGCTCCAGACATTAGTATTCTAGGTCTGTGCTGCTACCTCAGTATCTAAGAAGATGATTAGTATTTAATGTGGAGTACGGGAAGCATATTTGAATTTTAATAGTAGTCAAGCTGAGCTAATAATAATTCTTTTATATACTGAAGACTGCTACTGACTTTGTTTTAGGCAGCTAGGTAATATGGTGGAGAACTAGGAATCAGAAAGATCTGGGATACAGTCTTATATAGCTGTTTGACTATATTCAGGGGACTTCTTGGTGTTTTAGTTTCCTCATTTGCAAAATAAGGTTAATAGTATCTATCTCAGAAGGTTGTTGTGAGACTTAAATCTGTTAGCATATCTAAAGTGCTTTGCAAATCTCAAAGCACTATATAAATATTAGCTATTATTATTATTATTATTATTATTCTAAACTATTAATATTTTACTGAGGGAGGAATGAGTCAGAGGAGATTTCCTGGGTATCATAATAAATTTCTACTGTTCTTCCTGGCCTATGGATATATGTTATGAAAGGGTGGAGGGCTATTTGTTCAATATATTCCCATTATTTTTCTTCCATTTCTGGAAAAGAGCTGATAGTAAGTCTTGGAATCTGAGTTTGAAGGAACTTCAGAAGTCATTTAATGTAGTGCTCTATCACTTGCAGCCTTTGTGATAGGTGAATGGCCATTCAGTTTCTGCCATAACACATTCAAAAACAGAGTGCTCACTACCTAAAGAATCATCACATTTTCAAGCTAACCTGGACCTCTGAGATCTTTTTCAACTCCCTAATTTTAGTATTGAGAAAAATAGTCATTGAAAATGAAGTAACTTGCTTAAGATTAAGCAGTATTAGTAGGATTCAAATTTACATCTCCTGACTCCTGATTTAAAGTTTTTCTTTTCACATTTCAGTGTTTGTGTAACAGCCTAAGTCAATATAGAATTAATATATTCCCCAATGATGCCATTTTGTGCAAATGCTCCTGGTGGGGGGGAAGTATCAGGACTTACAGGTCCAAAGTTGTGAGTTGCATGTGGGTTCTTTACCTTACTGTTGTGGAATTCCACATTTGTGTTCACTCTCCCCCGGGGAAAAAGTGTGAGAGAGATGTTATGCCCCAGATGTATGAATTGGATGTTATGTCATAATTATTCATACTTTTCTTTTTGCTTAGCAAATGTTTTGATTAAGATTTTTTGGAGTCAATTGACTGATTATTTAAAGGGGAAGCACTTTGGTGGTAGTTTAGGATCTTCTGTGTGAAGCAGTAGAAAAGGGTTAGCCCTCATTGCTTCAGTGTAGTGTTCAGTTGGATGAATAAGCAGATGAACTTCCTATCTCTTGGTGGCCTAAGTAAATTAGAGACATCAGAGAGACAATCAGAGAGAGACAGAGACAGACAGAGAGAAACAGAGAGACAGATAGAGAGAGACAGAGAGGGAGGGTAACAGAGAGAGACACAAAGGGGGGGTACAGAGAGAGACACACAGAGAGAGATAGAAAAACAGAAAGAGACAGGGGGGGGAACAGAGAGAGAGACACACAGAGAGATACATATAATGAGACAGAGACAGACAGAAAGGAGCGAGACAGAGAGGGGGAGTGGGGGGAGGGGATGAAGGGAGGGAGGTCAGTCTGCATCTGCCTACCATACTGTCACATAATCATAAAGCCAGTCAAAGCTTAAGACATCATCTTGTTTCTCCCATACTTCATCTGTCAATTGTAGTATATATGTACTCTGGCACTGACTGCAAACCTCTGTTCTAGAATGCTAAGATACTGAAGGAGGCTTCAGTCCCTTCATGCCTTGGTGTCATTGATGCTGTGTTGAGGTATCCTTTGGACTTTTTAAACTTATAAGATTTTAGACTGTTCCTTCACCTTACCTGAGTCAAGAAGATAAAGTAGCTGAACCTTAGTTTAATTGACTGCCTTTTTAGTCAATTAAAGAGCCCCCTTCCTTTAACATGTCAGATTGGGACAGTTATGGAATATCTATGCCTGATTCATGGTTTGTCTCATACTCCATCTTCTATCGCATCAAAATTTTCCTTATGTGGTATCTTAATCCTCCCAGATTCAGGCTTCCCAGACTCTTCCCATGGAGAGATACTGTTGTAAATACTCATATATATGTGCCACCCTCCTTTTATAAATAAGTGGAATGTAGACCCAAAGAAAGGAAGTGACTTGTTCAAATTTATTCACTGAGTCAGGCATAGATCCTAGGTCTACCAATTTTAATACTAGTAAATTAAATAACTTCATTAACAGTTAAATAGTGATATTTAAATTGAGCACAGTCACTGTTTTGAACTGTCTGAAGTTCCATATAGTGGAAAATGGATTAAGCTTATTCTGGTTCACTAGACATGAGTGGTAGGGTCATTTGGTAGAAGTTACAAGGTAACTTCATAACAGAGAGTACTACTAGGTGCGGTCACTGTATTGGACATTTTAGTTAAGTTGTTTTTTCTTTGTTATGAGAGAGCATTAAATCTGGAGGTCAATAGTGAAATGACTTGGGAAATAAAATAAAAAAAATAAAACTTACTGAAAGTGTGATATTAGATTTTAGTTCAAAATAAGGTTGAATTTCCTAAAAATTCAAGTTTTCTAACCCTGAAATACATTACCTTGAAGAGTAGTGACATACATATAGTGACAGAAGTCACTACTTCTTGGTCATTATTACTTACCTTCTTTGCTATATGTGTGAATACTTTCTACAATACTGAGAATATTACCGATTTTCAGGGATATATTAGGGGGGAAATGCATCTTGTTGCAAATTGGAGTAAATGACCTTTGGATCGTGTTTCTACTCTGATTCAAAGCCAATTCATTCATTCATTAAGCATTTGCTGAGGATACTCTGTCTTACATTGCTGTAATAGTTGAATACAGTGGGAAAGTGGAAGATATTAATGAGTGGAGAATTATAGGTCACAGTAGTATATAAATGATTGGCCAGAGGCAGCAAAAAAAATCTGACTGAAATTTAGATTTTTTTTTGCCTTGCTATTTCAGGGCTTGTGGATGGGTTGGGAGGTTTTAGCTTCCATTTGATTGTGGATATTAAGTGGTCTTTCTTTATATTTATTTTGCCCTTAGAAGTGAGTTTTCTAAAGTTTTTGAATAGCTGAAATTCTTTTCCTTATGAAATAAACCACATGTATTGGTTGACTTCCCAACCAACTGCTCATACTGACTTAAGTTTTTGCATTTCTTTTCTTGAGGAAATTCACAGCAACCAGATGGCATTTATGGTGTCTGCATTTTTATGAACAACTGAAGGAACTTCTCTGAAAAATGGACCAATGAAACACATTTAGTATTACACATCTCCCACCAAACCCTCTGCTGTTTCGTTAGATCTGGCCACTCTTCCTTCCAACGATGGCTCAGAGACAAAGAATAAAAGGCAGCATGGTGGAGTTGTAAGGGGCCCTGGGTTCAGACCCAGAGGACCCGGACGTTAATTTCCAGTCTTGTTTCCTGTTTTGACCTCAGTCAAGTCACTTCATCTCTCTGGGCTTCAGCTTTCTCATTTGTAAAATGAGACTCTTTGTTTCCTTGATTTGAAACTCTGCTGATCCTATGAACTCTTGTCTATGAACTCAAAAGTTTTTAGACGTGAGCATTTTTTTTTCACCTTTATTCTTTCCTAGTCATGACCTGATGAGAGAATGGCTTAGCTTGTGCTCAGCTCAGTTCTGCTCCCCTACCTCTGTAACATTAATCATTGTTGTACATTCTTCGTTATTGAAGAAGACAGTTGAGATATCAAGAGAATGATGTCTTGACTTGCAAGTGAGTTGGGTTTAATTGAGGCAGACCTATATAAAGTCATCAATGTCCCTTCTCCAGAATCATGAGTCTGGTGGTAAGTCATAGGTCAAGAAGACTGGTCCCCTAACATTAATCAACCATTCAGTATTTGCTCGGTGCTCTTTTCTTTGGATACAAAGACAAAAGTGAAACAGGGTCTGCTGTCAAGAATTTTACATATATCATAATGAGAGAGACTGTGTGTGTGTGTGTGTGTGTGTGTGTGTGTGTGTGTTATTCATTATCTATTCAAAATAAAATCAATGTAGTTTTGTTTGGGCAGACATTGGTAGCTGGGGAAAACTTCATGATAAAGACAGTAATTGGGCTGAGTTTTAGAGGAAATCATGCTCTCAGACAGGCAGAAATTACATTGTAGACATAGGAATCAAACAGAACAAAGGCATGGGGATTGGAGATAATTTGGCCTGTGGAAGAAGCAATAATTAGGCCAATATACCTGGTCTATAGAAAGCATTAAGGAGAACGATATGCAAGAAAACAAAAAAGTAAAAAAAAGTCCAAATAGCAAATAAATCAAGCATTTATTAAGCATCTATTATGTGGTAATTACTTTGGTAGGTGATTGGAATGTAAAGAAAGCCAAAAAATGAGAGGAGTTTAAATTTTATCCTAGAGAAACTGTGGAGGCATTGAACTTTATTGGGAGTTGTATGGTTCAACTTATCTTTTAGGATAATAATTTTGTTGACTATGGATGATGAGTTGGGATGTTGAGATGTAAGAAATAGAGACCAAATAGGAGGTTGTTGCACTTGTGCAGGTGAGAAGTGATATAAAGGTATGAATCAGATGGAGTCTGGGTGAGTAGAGAGAAATGGCATTGAGAAAGATATTTCAGAAATGGAAATAATAAATTAACAATAACTTGAATAAGTGGGGTAAATGACAGTGATGTTGAGATTATAGATAAGAAAGGATGGTGGTACCCTTGACAATAATAATGAAGTTCAAAAGAGAAAAAATGTAAAGACTGTTTTAGACATATTAAATTTCAGATGCATATAAGGAAATCTTATTTGAAATATCCCAAGAGGCAATTCATTTTAGAAGAGAAACTAACAGCATATATAGATCTAGAAACCACAGACATAGAGATGGTAATTGAAACCATAATAATTGTTGAAGTCACCACCTGAGAGAATACAGGGAGAAAAGAGGTCTTGGAAGCCTTGGGAGGTACCCATAATTAGTGGATAAGACATGAGTGATAAATGATTAAAGGAGACTGAGGAGAACCAGGAGAGAGCAGTAAAAAATAGGAAAGAGAGGATTTCTAGAAGGTAGATATGTCAGATGCTGCAGAGAGGTTTTAAAAAATGAGGAATGAGAAGAGATAAGATTTGGCAATTAATAGTAACTTTGGAAATGAGCTTGATTTGAATTGAGATCCAAAGGCAGACTGGAAAGATTTGAAGAGAAAACAAGAGGTCAGAAAGTAGAAGCACTGACAATAGATAGCTTTTTCAAATTTGTCTAAGAATAAAATGAGAGATTGTAGCCAAGATTATAACTAGCAGGACCTGGAGGAGATTTAG
This sequence comes from Sminthopsis crassicaudata, assembly GCF_048593235.1. Lineage (NCBI taxonomy): Eukaryota > Metazoa > Chordata > Mammalia > Dasyuromorphia > Dasyuridae > Sminthopsis > Sminthopsis crassicaudata. The sequence continues at coordinate 85,610,101 of NC_133617.1, forward strand.
ATATATTTGCGGGTAGTTGGAAGGAAGTAATGAAGGAGAAATTGCAAAGAATAATGAAATTTTTTGAATAAAAAGTAAGGGAATATAGGATCGGGATACAATAGAGGGGTTGGCTTCACAGAGAAGGACTACTTCTTCCTCAGATGCTATAGTAAAAGAAGAAATAGTGGAGGATGAGATCAGAAAGATGAGTGGTTTTTGTGAGATAAAAAATGGAGAAGAGGAATGTCAGTATGAGGTTAGGCTCTCAGCTCAGATGTCAGGGGAGTAGTACTATGAGAGGTTTAAGGAAAGAAGAAGAGAGTGTTATGAAGGTGGTCAGAGGGACCAAGGACCCCCCAAAGGGATGAAAAGTCTATGGAATGAATGTAGGAGCATTTATTATGTTCCTGTAGGAACTAGTCATGTCCATCTGGTGGAGGGGTACACTGGTACAGAAATGAGAGTGTGCTTTTATTAACAAAACCCCTCCCATGTACTACCCAATTTTCTCCCAGTTTTTCCTGATTGGTTAATATTCTGCTAACTCACTTCATCTTCTTCATGCCTTCCTAGATATTCCTCCTCCCTTGTTATACATCCCAAGTTCAAAGATGGCAGAAAACTCTTCCTATAGGATGTACTGATTACTATACAATTAGTTTATTAAGCGTGCTCATTCCCCATTTGCCTTTGCCAGGTTATTGACCCTAACCAATTTGAGCCTAATTGGGGTCTGTGATAAGATTGTGGTTAAAAAGGTTATATGGACCCATTTCTGATTGGTTGAATCCACCTGTTTAGCAACTTCTCTATGGGAAATATCTTTTTATCCCATCCTGGGGTCCATCTATCACAAGAGTTAGAACAGCTGTTGTGAAAAGTAAGATTAGGGAGGAGTAAAAAGATTGCCTTGCTACTATCAGTGGCTTAGTGTAAAGGGCTAGAACTGAGCAAATGCACTTGGATAATGAAGCACGTGAGACTAATTGCCAGTTGGACAATTCTCTATTAACATGTTTGAAGGATGGCCCTCCCCAACTATTCTGTGCTGGCTGGATCAGTGGGAAGTGACTTGTGTGGGTGGAGTAGGAGGATGAAATTGAGGCATTCTCCTGGCGGCGGGGAGAGAGGAAGGTGGTGTGGAGATTGCTAGATTTAATCCCCTGACAGCGATGCCAAAAGACCAAGAATAAAGATTTTTGGTGATCCTGACTCCGGCTGATTTCTGGGAAGACCGAGTTCCAGCAGCTTAGTTGAGATCAGATGATATAAATTTGTGATGGATCTAATCAGCACATTTGTATAACAGTAGTTATTTTTTCAGTGTCACATAAGTAGGAATAAAGGAGGTATGGATGGTGGGGCTGGGTATAAGCAATAAGAGGACAAGGGAGGAAAGGAATTCAGGAGTAGATGATACTGTTGAATTGGTTCACTGGGATTGGGAAGGGAGGAAAATGTAATCACATCAGGGATGAATGTCTAAGAAAATACTAAAGAGTATATAGGTCATAGGTTTAGGAAGAGTAATATTAAGTTGATTAATGGCCACAAATTTTTAGGCAAAATATGAGGTGAGGTTCTCAGAATATAAGATGAGAGTAAAAGAGATTTGGTATAAGGAGGATTGAAGAAAAAGGAAAAGGTTTGGAATAGTTTGGAAAATGGCATAGGGAATCAATGAAAGAAAAATAATAAGATTGCCTTGCTACAATAAGAGTTCATTTGAGTTTAGCTAGTATAAACTTGAGTTATATCCTATTAACAAGCTTTTATTATTTCCTTCAGTTCCATTCATCAACAATATTAGTGAATTAAGTGGATAGTAGGAATTATATAGTGTTAGCATTTGGCAAGACATGTGCTGATGTAGGACAAAGGACCAGGGTTCAGATAGTATAGAGTTGAACTGGTTTGTCAAGGGATCAAGATTAGGAAGAAAAGATAGATAGGGTAGCCAGAGCAAGGGTAATGCCCCAGGATAGTGTTGAGGAAGGAAAGTTTTGTAGATCATGGTATGGACAAAAAGTAGTTTGTTTATCAGGAATGTGGCCTAAAATGATATGGAAAATAAAATATCATGGTTAGATAAGGAAAATTCAGAAGTTTTAGACATGTAAGTGGAATACTTGTGGGTGATAACATCAAGGAAGGCTAGGACCATTTCTTGATGTAACTGAAGTAGAGTGAAGGAAATAGGCATGGGAATTTGTACTCTTTTATTTTTTGCTGTTGGCATGAATTTTTTTATATATCATGGTAGTCTATCTCCTAGATATTTTATATAATATTAAATTATTTTGAGTGGAATTGCTTTTAGTATTATTCTTCCTTTTTTTTTTTTTTTAAAAGAATGAAATAGAAATAGTGATGATTTTTGAGGGCTGACTTTATTTCTTGCTACGTTGCTGAAATTATAAAGCATCTAAATTAATTTCTTCATTGGTTCTCTGTTTTATCTCCTTTTAATCAATGCTCATACCTTTAATTTTAAAAACAATTAATATAATTTTGTATATATAGCTGCAGTGGGGATAGTATCCTTGATTCATTTCTCTTTGTCCTGGAAATATTTCTAGTGCTTTTATTTGGAAATAATGCTTGATTTCAGTGCCTGCTCTTAATCTTTTTAAAGAACTCTTCCATTTCTCTCTTTCTCTCTCTCTCTCTTTTTTTTTTTTTTTTTTTTTTTTTTTTAGGATTTTGAATATGGCAAACATCTAAGAATATCACAAACAAATGAAATTGAGCATCTTTTTACAGGAAAAGAACTGACACTAATGTGGAAGTTATGCATGCATTGTGTGATCACTAGCTTCTTAGAACAAAGACCAAAGTTAATATATAAATAGAAAGTATAAAAAAAGAATAAGAAAAAAGATGATATGAAATAATTCAATTCTTGCTTATTTAAATAAGTTACTGATTGAAATAAGTAATAGGGAGCAGGAAGGATAGTGATACAAATTATGATATTTTATACAAAGGTTTAATTGATATAAATTAATTGATGTAGTTGAAGACCAAAAGAACCTAAAAAGTATCTTAAATCAGCAAACATTTTGCTTACCTATAGAAGGAGATGAACAAAAAATATAACCATTTAGAATATAAACACATTTGTGAAAAAATAACAAAGAAAGATGATAGAAGATCTTGAACAGTGTCACCTTATCAAACAGAGAAGCTGTAGAGGGAAAAAAGAAAGCTTAGTGGGAGACTGAATTAAGCAAAGTTATCCTGAGAGCATTTAAGGATGAAAATGGAAAATATCTTTTGAGATTTTTATAACAAGTTTTTTCATCAGCAAGGAGAGTAAAACCATCATTTGGAAACTAATATCATTGTGTTGGATGCACTTATATAGTAGGTGAAAGTGGCAGTAAGAAACAAAGCCTGAAAAAGAAGCCAGCTAGACCAAGTGTGTATACTTAAAGAAGATCTGTGCTGTAGGTGTCAAGACTGTGGGGTGGAAAGGAAGATAGCAAAGATATTGGGTGGGAGGGAAATTAGTCCTTATTTCTACTGATAACAATGACTGCAAGAATATAAATATTAGACTTGTGACTACTTTTTAAAATCTATTTAAATTTTTATGAGAATCCTCTCACATGATGAGGATTTTAGAAAATGGATGAAATTTTACAGACAATATTCTATAGTAAATCTCTTTTTATTGTTATAAGTAATAAAATACAATGACAAGATTTTATTTGGTAGTATTTTTCCCCCCCTGAGGCTGGGGTTAAGTGACTTGCCCAGAGTCACACAGCTAGGAAGTGTTAAGTGTCTGAGACCAGATTTGAACTCAGGTCCTCCTGAATTTATTTGGTAGTATTTTCATGATAGCAGAAAAAATCAAGGAAGGCTTCCTGCAGAGTGAATATGTGACCTCTGGCCATCTTCTGGGAGATCAGGAACAATAGTTGTATGGCATAAATGGTCGGGAATAAATTGCAAACTGCGTCATTAGAGGATAAATTCAAATGGATGAGATCGCAGATCCATATGGATATTGAGCAACATAAATGAGTTATTTTGTCAAAGCCTTTTTTGGGCATCTATTGAAATAATCATGTGATTTTTAATCTTTGTTATGTACAAGATTCATGTTAATTGTTTTCCTAATGTTGAACTGTCCTTACATCCTTGTTATGAAACCAGTTTGGAAATGGGAAGGATAAAGAAAGGAAACAACTATTCATTAAGTTCTTATTAGGATAAGCACTTTACAAATAGTATCTTATAGTTAGTTATTTTTTGGAATTACTGTTGTCTGTGAAGATTTCATTTAAAATTTTTTCAATTAGTTGAGCCAGTTAAAGTTAGAAAATTAAAATGTTTTCAAAGTCTTATATTTAGTGAGTTTTCTAGACTTCTTAACTGTATTGAAAGTCTTCATGCTGAGGCTGGGTGATTACTATAAGAAAACTTGTGGAAAAAGATTAACATTGGAGTAAATGGCTTTTTTGGTACCTTCCAACTTTCAGTCCCAACTATATCCAGGAACATAAAATTAGAGAGAGGTAGAAATGATTTAATTTAATTGCTTCATTATTAAGATGAGTTAAAGGCCAGAAAGATAAAAATGACTTATTACAGAATCTCATAATCTAAGTTAGATGGGACTTTAGAGAGGACTCTAGAAATGGGACTCTAACTGTAATCCACAATGAACAAAAATTTCCCTACAGCATAGCCAAGTGGTCACCCAGGTATATATTCAGGGCCATATATCTAGTAAGAATAAGAGCTATGATTTGACAGAAATTAGAAACCAGGAACTCTTATTCCAAATGGAGTTTTTTTTTTTTCATTATTGCCACATTGCTTCTTATGATTTTGTAGATAAATGTTAAATATTTTCCTATCAGACTAGAGAACGATAAAGCACAAAAATCCCTGAAAGTGAGCTTTGGCAGAAGTCCTCTGTAAATATTGAAATGGATTTTTTTTTCATGTTAAGCATGGGTAGAAATATATGTTAAACCTAATATATGCATACATATTTATACAGTTATCATGTCACATAAGAAAAATCCAGTCAAACCAGTTTAAAAAAAAAGAAGCAAAATAAAATGCAAACAAACAACAACAAAAAGTGAAAATGCTATGTTGTGAACTACACTCATTTCCTAGAGTCCTCTCTCTGAGTGTAGATGACTTTCTTCATGACTGAACAATTGGAATCATCTCAATGTTGAAGAAAGCCATGTCTATCAGAATTAATCATCACATAATCTTGCTGTTGCTGTGTATAATGATCTCCTGGTTCTGCTCATTGAAATGGAATTTTGTTCTATTGATCAATTCAGTTTAATGATCATAATTTAATTCTTTTTTAAAAAGGGAGATAAATGTTCTTTTCTCATGATTCTTTTGACTTAGTAGTATTTTTTCTAATTATATGTAAAGATAGTTTTCAGTTTTCATCTTTGTAAAATTTTGAGCTCTAAATTTTTCCCTCTCTCTTTTACCTCTCCTCTCCTCAAGACAGCAAGCAATCTGATATAGTTTATACATGTACAATCATCATTAAAATTATTTTAACTCATTTTTTTTCTTTCATATAATCTTTCTCACTTTTGATGAACAAGCCAAGGTTGCCAGCAGGTGGCATATAAAACAGCCTGCTTGGCATACTACTTTTTGGCTCTTACTGCTCAATAAACTTTCTCAACCATTACCATCCTGTCGTGCTTCTCCTGCTGGCCTTCTACTTGAGTCTGTTTGGCAGTTTTGAAGAGCATTTTGAGCAGAGTGCTACTGTGTTCCCTTGCAACTGCCCCAAACACTCATACCTTATGTGAATAAAGGGAAAGGTGCCCAAGTGCTGTCCCTAGAGCAAATCTTAAAAAGGAGTATTCCTCCATTTATGCTATCCGCTATTTAATCTGTCAAATTGGGTCTTTTTTCTGCCCAGTGCACTCTTAAAAGTGATTGCATTTGTTACAAAGATTGTCGGGTATAATTTAAATAGCTACTAGACAGAGTTAGGAGACCTGAGTTCAAGAGCCTCTCCATTTGTTGGCTGTAGAAATTTGGGTGAATCATTCAACTACTTTTCTTATCTATAAATTGTGGATTACAAAATGTATGCTTTTAAATTTATTCTTGGCTCTATTTATTTTGTTATTTACTTTACTATGTTAAACTTTGTAAATGAATAAAATGAATGAAAATACATGTAATCTTGTACAAAGCTCTAAGAACTAGGGATACAAATAGAAATCCATAAGTCACTGATTTCAAACTTACATACTAATAAAGGGAGACAACTCAAAGGAATTTTTAGGTGCAAGTCAGGTAAAAAAGACTCTGTGGTTCTGAGGATACAGTGGGAAAGCAGATAGATAGTGATGAATCTTCTTTATTGTAATTTCCATTATATCTATTTCTTGACAGTGCCAATAACTCTAATAGCGAGAATTTTCTCTTCAGGGTCTTTAGAAGCTATGCTTGTGAGGGTGGAAAGGGGGAAGCTGCAGCACCTGTAGAGGCAGTTACCAAGGTCACATCACCTCTTAATCTTGGGTAGAATTGGAATTGGTAGTCTGGAAGATGCTGCCATTTCTGGCACTCTTGCACTTACTTTTTCATTTGTTGTTTGTAGTGATAATTGGGGCCCTTTTCCAAAAGAGTTGTTTTCCATCATGGTAGCTGTGGGAGGTTGAAAGTAGGATTGATGGTCAGGAACTTATGGGTTCAGTGTTGTAGGCTGTCTGCAGTGGGATGTGAGATAGCTTAACCCAACTGGCAATATTCTTTCTTTAGGGTGTCCTACTACTTTAGTCATTGCTGACTAAAGTTTTGACTGCCCCATATTTTTCCTACAATAATTCTGTGAGGTAGACAGGGCAAGTATTATTGCGCCTTTTTTTTTTCCCAGAGATAGTAAATTGGATTGGATTGGATAGATGAAATGATTTAGTCTTGGTAACATAGCTAATATCTCAGAATCAAAATTTGAATTCTAGTCTCCCATTTATTTTTCCTATTATACTATAATACTTGAATCGTAGAAGGAATGAACGACTTGTAAACAGTCATTTATTAATAAACATTTATTAAGGGCCTACTGTGTGCCAGGCACTTGTGTTAAACATTGGGGATGCAAAAAAAGGCACAAGATGGCCCCTACCCTCAAGGACTTCACAGTCTAATGGAGTAAGAGCACAAATAAAAAAGAAGCTGGAAAGCTGGATGGAGTAGTGTCAAGGTCCCAGCTAGCTCAGTTGGTAGAGCATGAGACTCTAAATCTCAGGGTTGTGGGTTGGAGCCCCACGTTGGGCGCCAAAATGTAATGTTCTGTTGTCTCCAGAAACTGCCGATTGCTCTCTGGGAGATCTGCTGTCTCAATTCAATCTCCCGGCCAGACTCTTCTTCCTGTAGAGAGCCATTCCAACTCTGACCTAGAGTAGACTCCTCCAAACCCTTCTTTGTTGCCCTTCTTTTATCCTCCCAGAGAATGGGCATGTGAGAACTCAAGGGGGCCTGGGGAAATACTTCAACCAATGAACTTCCTCCTCTTAAAGGTGCAAACTTCTTTTAAACATGCAAACTACACCTCAGAATTTCAAAGGTGTAAACTCCCTCTAAAGGCCTGAACCAAAGGTGTGAACTCCAAGCCAAAGAACTGTCCAGACAACCTGAGTTCTCACCTTATCTTGCTCTAGAGTGGTAAATGATCTGAGGAAGTGATAGTTTTAGAGTTTATTTCACTTTGCAAAACGATGAGTTTTTAGAGGTCATGAAATCAAGAAATGTAGCCAGGTACGAAATGATGAGATGAATTTCCAGGATGCCCTCCTCAAGTAGAATCTGAGATAAGTGCATGTTGCTCCCTGTGGTGCATCTCCAAATCCAGCTTGTTGAAATAGGACTATGAAAAATTTACTAGATAATAAATCTAGAGCTGGAAGAGACTAGAGAGGCCATCTGGTCTAGCTCCTCTTATTTATAGCTGAGGAGACTGAAGCCCATGAGGATTAAGGGATGGTCCCAAGTAGTGAGGTTTTTTTTTTTTTTAATTTAATTTAATTTAATTTTTTTTAATAATATTATCCCTTGTATTCATTTTTCCAAATTATCCCCCCTCCCTCTACTCCCTCCCCTTGATGACAGGCAATCCCATACATTTTACATGTGTTACAATATAACCTAGATACAATACATGTGTGTAAATACCATTTTCTTGTTGCACAATAAGCATTAGATTCCGAAGGTATAAGTAACCTGGGTAGATAGACAGTAGTGCTAACAATTTACATTCGCTTCCCAGTGTTCCTTCTCTGGGTGTAGTTGTTTCTGTCCATCATTGATCAACTGGAAGTGAGTTGGATTTTCTTTATGTTGAAGATTTCCACTTCCATCAGAATACATCTTCATACAGTATTGTTGTTGAAGTGTACAGTGATCTTCTGGTTCTGCTCATTTCACTCAGCATCAGTTGATGTAAGTCTCTCCAAGCCTCTCTGTATGCCTCCTGCTGGTCATTTCTTACAGAGCAATAATATTCCATAACCTTCATATACCACAATTTACCCAACCATTCTCCAACTGATGGACATGCATTCAACTTCCAGTTTCTAGCTACAACAAAAAGAGCTGCCACAAACATTTTGGCACATACAGGTCCCTTTCTGCTCTTTAGTATTTCTTTGGGATATAAGCCCAGTAGTAGCGCTGCTGGGTCAAAGGGTATGCACAGTTTGATAACTTTTTGGGCATAATTCCAGATTGCTCTCCAGAATGGCTGGATTCTTTCACAACTCCACCAACAATGTATCAGTGTCCCAGTTTCCCCACATCCCCTCCAACATTCATCATTATTTGTTCCTGTCATCTTAGCCAATCTGACAGGTGTTTAGTGGTATCTCAGAGTTGTCTTAATTTGCATTTCTCTGATCAGTAGTGATTTGGAACACTCTTTCATATGAGTGGATATAGTTTCAATTTCATCATCTGAGAATTGTCTGTTCATATCCTGTTTGTTCATATCAATAGGAGAATGGTTCGGTTTCTTATAAATTAGGGTCAGTTCTCTATATATTTTGGAAATGAGACCTTTGTCAGAACCTTTAACTTTAAAAATATTTTCCCAATTTGTTACTTCCCTTCTAATCTTGTTTGCATTAGTATTGTTTGTACAGAAACTTTTTAGTTTGATGTAATCAAAATCTTCTATTTTGTGATCATTAATGATCTCTAGTTCTCCTCTGGTCATAAATTCCTTCCTCCTCCACAGGTCTGAGAGGTAGACTATCCTCTGTTCCTCTAATCTATTTTTGATCTCACTCTTTATGCCTAAATCATGGACCCATTTTGATCTTATCTTGGTATATGGTGTTAAGTGTGGATCCATATCTAATTTCTGCCATACTAATTTCCAGTTTTCCCAACAGTTTTTTCCAAATAACGAATTTTTATCCCTAATGTTGGTATCTTTGGGTTTGTCAAAGATTAGATTGCTATAGATGTGCCCTTTTTTGTCCTTTGTATCTAATCTGTTCCACTGATCCACCGGTCTATTTCTTAGCCAGTACCAAATGGTTTTGGTGACTGCTCCAAGTAGTGAGTTTTAAAGGCAGGATTTGAGGACATGCTCTATCTATCATTGCTGAAGCATTGCTATTTTTTTTGTTTGTTTGTTTGTTTTTTCCATACCATGTTTCCTCCTAGAAGTAAGAATTGGAAGACATATTTAAAAGGAGTTGTAAGCCTATACCAAGAAAAGATCCCATTGAGTACATGACTTAGACAATGAAGGATGATTTCATAAACAAATTAGAGAAGCAGGGAAGTTATCACCTGTCATCCATTTGTAGGTTAGAAGAAGAGTTCATGATCCAACAATTAAGAGAATCACAGAAGATAAAATGGACAGTTTGGACTACATAAAATTAAAAAAAAATATTAAGCAAAAAATTAATGAAACTAATACTAGAAAAGAAGCAGTTAAATGAAGAAGTGATCTTTGCAGCAAATTTATCTGACAAAAGTTTTATTTATAAGCTACACAAAAAACTGATTCAAATTTATAAGAGTAAGAGCAGTTTCCCAGATCATCTTTTGGATATGTAAAGATTTGAATGTGAGTAAATAGAATAAGGACCATAACTTTTCAGATCTTGGGTGAAAGGAGTTATTCTAGATAGGTAAGTTTTTGTATGGTTAGAGTTTAATCTCTCCAAGTACCATAATTTTCAGAATTTTAATCTATGAATGGAAATATTTATAAAAACTTATTTCTTTCATTGCTTTGGAAATCAGATATCATTTACTTTTTTTTTTTTAATGACCCTGGATCATAATCAACATATGACCTATTGGTCTGAATTCTGAAAGAGTTCTGACTTCAGAACTTTTAGATTTATGTAAGGTGGCTTGCTCCTGCATTAATACCGGCCCAATATGTTTGTGTTAGGTTAGTTCTCGAGGTCTTTTTAAAATCATTGCCCAGTGGGCCAATAGCTAACAAGTATCAGGCATTATTTTCCATTTCCCCTTTCTTATAGTGATTGACTGATTTCTTTGGGGATGGTATATCAGATTACTAAGTATGCTAGCATTATGTATAAAATGAAAGTAACTAGGCTTTGAAGAAGATTCTAGGAACTGGGTTATGTATCCATAGTTAATAGACAGTCTCACATTCTTGCTGCATGGAACATTTTGTTTGTCTTGTTTCCCTCATGGCCTTCAACTTTGTCCTGTGTGTCTGAAAAGTGAAAGAATGGAAAGAGTACAAGATTTGGATTAACAAGATGTGATTCATAATAGTCACAATTTTTTCTTGCCTCAGAATCTTTATCTGTATCATGAATAATTGGACTAGATATACTCTGAACTCTTTCCTAAGATTCTGTGAAGTTATGCTCATCCAGAGGTGGGTTATAGAATATTTTATTTTCCATTCCCTAAAAATACCATCTTTGTAGTTATGCTTATTAGGGAAATTACATGATCTCAGTGAGAAATGAAAAAAACACATTCTTCTAAAAGCCTCCATGCCATTCATGACATACTCACAGACTCAAATACAATAAACACTATTCTTGTGATGATAAGCCCACTAAACTCTTAGATCTTTTTTTGTGGGCTGCCCTCATCTGTCTGTTGCATTTTCTATTCTGTCTTCCTATTAATTGCCATCTCAATCTGTTCTCTGTTCTATTTGTGATAGCCATGTTGGCAAGGAAATGAACTGAATGACTGAATATGATACTCTTTCTCTCTCCCCCTGAAAACCTCTTCCTATTTGTCTCCTTCCCCATAATCCCATGCTGTTTGTCCATTTTTGAACATATTTTTGTCCTCTCTTCTATTCTCCTTCTGCTTCTCCCCATCGCCTGAGCAAGCATGCTTTCTCTTCTTCCTCCCACCTAAGCTAGCAATCATCTGTTCCTATTTACAATTTAGAGCTGCCTTCCTATTCCCCTTGGAGTGAAAACAGAGCAAAATCCTGCTGAGACTAGACAAGTTGATCGGTTGCTTGCTGTGGTGCCCTTTTTACTTCTGACTGCCTTGAAACGTTCAGCTCTTTGTAGCAGCACCCTAGCCTTTGTAGTCTGAGGATCTGGTATGGGCAGTGCCGATCACTTTAAGTTTTTAACTTTACTTCCCCCTAGGAAGTGAGGGATTAGACTAGATGATTCCTCTAGCGCTTTCCACCTCTTACGTTCTTTGAGCTTCCTGAAAGCTCCAGGTTCTCAGATGGCTCTGCTTAGAGATTCATATTTTGAATGTAAAATTTTTTTAATTCCTAAAGTGAAGACCTGGGCACAAAATAACAATATTTCTTACTCATCCTTCTATTATAACTGTTATTTAACTGTGCTTTAAAGTTACTTTTCGTGTCCTTATATAGATACATAAATACATGTAATTTCACATGATTCTCATAATAGTCCTGCAAGGTGGATTGGCAATATATACATTTCTTATCTTTATTAAAACTGAGTAATCAGAAAGATCAAACAGATAACTTTGTGAATCAGGAATTAAACCTGTACCTTCTAGTTTTCAGTTGCTATTCTTTCTTATACTCTGCGTTACTGATATTATAATTAGAAACAGTTCTAAAATTTCATTTGTTTAGGGAACTTACATGCCAGAAAGAGAAGATGGTAAAAGCAAGGCATAATATGATAGTAGTAATAATAATATAACAATGGCTAGCTTTTATATAATGTGTACTGTGTGCCAGGCACTGTCCTAAGCACTTTCACAAATCCTATTCATTTGACCTTCACAACCTCTCTTTGAGGAAGTTGCTGTTATCCCCAGGTCCAGATGAGAAAATGAGGCACTCTGTCACTTAGACAGGGTCACTCAGTTGGTGTCTGATTTGAACTCAGATCCTCTTGACTCAATTCTTGCACTCTATTCACTTTGCCACCCAGGCTCCATCTGGTGTACTACAACTAGTGTCCTCAAAATGTGAATGTCATGGATAAGTGGCAATCCATATTTTTGGAAGGAACTCTTGGATCATTAAGGTTACAGATTCACTTGTGCACTGAAAGAAAGAAAATGTCCAAAGGGAAGATCAGTCCCTACTCTGTAACTTACCATCTCAGAGTGTCCTTCGGGGCACAAGGGACTCTGTGACTTCCTCTTTTCACACAGTCCATATGTATGTTAGAGGTCTTCCCAACTTTGAGGCTATGTCTCTAGGAATTATTCCACATTCCCTCTCACATCCTTGTGATTATTTATTTTCTAATAAATTGCTTTCTTATTTTTATTCTTATTTGTTATTCTAATAAATAATTTTTATGAAGATATCAGAGTGGAAACAGCAAGTTTTTGCCACTTTCTTTAGTCCCTAGGTGACTGAAAGATAGAATAGAAGAGTCTCCTGCATTTCTTTTTTGTTATTGAAATAGCCCAGGCAGTAAAATTCAAGACCGCCAAGGTGTTGGTAATTTAGAGCATGTTTTATTACTGGCCGGGACTAGGAGTGAGTATGGTCCAGAACAGAAGTAGGGACAGGCTTATAAGCACTCCGGTTCAGTCTTGCAGTTACATTTGATGTTAAACAGTGACTCGACTTTCCACTTACAGGGGGAAAGATGGGGGCTCACAATGGCAGATATTTGACATAGATTATTTTGAGAGAGATCATGGTTATGGAACATCATCAGACAACCATCCTTATGGAATAGATACTCCTCATTGTGGATCGAGCACTTTTACGATGCAAAATACCTCCTTTAATCTAGCTTGAGCAAGCATTTCTCTGCAAGCCCAAGGCCCTTTGACCTAAAACTGAGGGAGGGGAGGGGAGGCCTGTCTTTTGTCACTCCCCCCTTTTCATGTTCATAGTTGCGACTCATCTGAAGCCAATGGGGATAAGTCATGTTGAGGGTGAAAAGTGTCAGGGTCTATATGCTATCCTGAATGTTAGAGATGAGGCACTTAGATATGCAGGGAGCTAGGAGGAGGAAGAGGAGAAACAACATGACTCTCCCAGTGCCATACACAGTCCCCCTGCTTCATGAACTGCCGGTCTAACCTATGGCGGTTCTGTAACACAACCTCTGCTAGGGAGTCCACTGACTTTCCTAGATGAGTCCTAATGTCTGCATCAACCTGAGAGCTAAGAAGGCAAATGTAATGCCGGGGAAACTGAGGCAAGATAGAGATCAGAGAACTCCCAACATTTTATCAATGGGAGATTGTAATGGACTGGACAGGACTCTCGTCTCAAAGTGTCCAGTGGTGAATGTGAGTTCTCAATGCCATGTAACCCATGTGCTGAAGTACAGGGGTAGACCAAGGCAGGGGCGGGGTCAGAACATTGAGAGTGGGAACAGACTATCAGTCTGGTTCTGACAGTGTGGGGGAGACACTGGACATTCTGATAGGAGCCAGGAAGTCTGGACTCCCCCTTATCTGGAGTCTCACATTAACAATTTATAGCCTTAGAGCAGTGGCCCTCAGTGTTTAATGATCCAGAGGGGAGGTTTTGCAACTAAGGGGATTGAGGCAGAACAGTTTAGGGAAACTGAGTCAGGACAATTAAAGAGAACTGTGGCCCAACATTAAATAAAACTAGAAAAATGCAAGGACAAGTCTCTTCCTGATAACCCCTGAGCTAACAGCAGTACAAAAGGTCCTTGTTGCAAGCATGTCAGATCCTCTGCAGTTGGGGCACCATCTCAGCCAGAGAATCCAGTTTGAGATGGACAGTTCACTGTGAGTTAGGTCGTCTGCAGTCATTTGTGCACTTAACTCAGCCTCTGCTTACAGAGCAGCAGGGCTCAAGACAGTCATGCTGCCCATTCAGAGGAGTGACCCACTCCAGGGGAGAAGGGTGAGGCTTGGAGTAGCTCCATCTGTCCTCGCCCAGAGAAACAGACAGGGCTACAGAAAGGATCAGATTGCAGAGCAGATTATGCCTAGTTAGGCCATCAAGGCAGACAAACCCCAAACTTTTAGATGCCTGATATCAAACTTCAAGGTCCTTTGAGATTAATGAAATACTAAGGAACTATGGATACAGGACTGGAAAAACAGACCAGAGAGACTGCCAGTCCTAAGACAGATGTCTGATTTCTAAAATTTTTCTTGTTTGTTTCTTTAAAAAAAAAATAATAGTCCCAAGAACTGAGTCTGCCAGGGCATTTAAAATTTTTTTTATTAATTTTTATAATTATAACATTTTCTTTGACAGTACATATTCATAGGTAATTTTTTTTTTTTTTTTACAACATTATCCCTTATACTCCCTTCTGTTCCGAATTTTTCCCCTCCTTCCCTCCACCCCCTCCCCTAGATGGCAGGCATTCCCATACATATTAAATATCTTATAGTATATCCTAGGTACAATATATATGTGCAGAACCGAATTTTGTTGTTGTTGTTGTTGCAAAGGAAGGATTGTATTCAGAAGCTAAAAATAATCTGGGAAGAAAAACAAAACAAAACAAAACAGTGCTCACAGTTTATAATCATTTCCCAGTGTTCCTTTTCTGGATGTAGCTGATTCTGTCCATCATTGATCAATTGGAATTGGATTAGCTCTTCTCTATGTTGAAGATATCCACTTCCATCAGAATACATCCTCGTACAGTATCATTGTTGAAGTGTATCTCCTGGTCCTGCTCGTTTCATTCAGCATCAGTTGATGTAAGTCTCTCCAAGCCTCTTTTTATTCCTCCTGCTGGTCATTTCTTACAGAACAATAATATTCCATAACCTTCATATACCATAATTTACCCAACCATTCTCCAATTGATGGACATCCATTCATTTTCCAGTTTCTAGCCACTCCGAAAAGGGCTGCCACAAACATTTTCTGCCAGGGCAATTTTAATAGAATAAGGGATTCCAAAGCTAAAGCATAATCAAAATGAAAAAAAAAAAAAAAAAAAAAAAAAAGGACTGTTTAAAAGACTTCCAAATTCAATTTGAACTAGTGAGATAGGGGGTGGGGCAGAAGTACCCAAGGCAAAGTGAATAGGAGCCAGGGGTTCCCACTCTGTCAGGTATTTTGAGAAAAATACACCAGCTTCTCCAATGTTCTATCTCTTCCTCCCTTTTTTTTTCTCATGGAAGGGAATTGTCAAATAACCATTCCACATATAAAACCCAAGAATGAATCAAAATCCCTATACATAACAGACTAGTACAGTAGCATTTCCTAAAAATCCCTCAAATATAACATCAATAGTTACACAGGTTTAACAACTCCCATCCCAAATCTTAAGCACACAGTAATAGATGACCCCGGCAAGGTTTAACAGTCAGTCATCAATCATTCCCAAAGTTCCCATATCAGTCCAAAGTACACTAGAAGCAGGGTCCAGTTCATGGTATCATTTAAAAACTGCTGCAGGCTGAGAAATGGTCGGAGGCTCTCATTCCATGCAGAGGGTGGGTCTGCTGTGCTGACAATCAAAGCTGATCTAGGTCCCAGAAGCAAGTCAATATCTGTAATTTGACCAAAATCTAGAACAAAAAAACCCTACAAATCTAACAAAGATTAGATCAGTCTCAGAAAGACTTGATTCACCAGACTGATGCAAAATATGAGGAGGCAAAATAGATTGGCCAGCAGCTTCCTACGTGAAGAGATGAGTTTGCTTTACAGGACACACTGTAGTCTCAAGTCTCAATAGCAGTTACATCTTACAGACCTCTGTTAATTGTCCTCTTATTATTTAGAAACCTTTAAAAAACAAGACACAAATATCAATAACAGACAGATGACCAGGCTGAATACTTATTTGCCCAAGCATTTAAGATACAATGATTACATATAATCAGACTGAAAATAGCAAGGTATGACATTATTGAATTACATGAACAATTTCCATTGACCATCACTCTGATCATAGAGATCAGTTACAGGAGGAAAAATTGCAAGAACATAGCTATAACATAACATAAGCAATCAAAACTCAACCTTCAGCACATACAGAATAAAGTAGCTAACTGTCAGAGGGTGGAGCCTTAAAACTCCCAAATAGCATTAACTAATTAACTATTTAAGTCCAAGAAATTTTACCTCCAATAACAGATTCCATTAATCAAATTTCTGATAAATCCTAAATAGACATTTACCTTAACCTTATAGTGTGGTAACAGTAAGAAATCTGTCCCCATAAGTTCACAACTTAAACAATTATCATATCCAAGTAGATGTTTCATAAGTGAAAATTATACATACAAATCAGTTTGCTTTTAAAATACCCATTACATTGACAGATATTCCAAGTTACATATTGTCCATAACAAACATTTTCAAAAGGACAAAAAATATATTATTGTCAGAGGCTCTTTAAATGACCTCAGGATGACCCAATGCAATCAATTTAAAACTCACATAGAATGTCCAAATACCACATAAGAGAATCTGAAAGATTCTTAAAAATATCAATTAAACTTTTAGAAATAATCCTACCAAAGTAGGGATTACATTTATGACATATTCCTCAAACAAGAAAACCTTTATGTATCAAGAAACAAATATTCAGTCAATTAACCTAAAAGTAAGCCTGTCCCTTTGCGCTGTCCCTACTGCACTGGCAGTAACTTGATATAAAAAAAACAAAACAAAAACAAAAATGACAGGAACACACACTTAGGGGGGTGGTGAGGGGAGGAAAGGATTCCATGTGGCCATCCTTCCCCCACTCCTGGACAAAAAGTCCCTCAAGTTCCCTACTCAATTTCTTACACGGGAATTCTTCTTAAGATTTAGCCCATCAGTTTATTTACTTTCTCTCAATATAAGTTTCTTCCCAATTCTATCAGTTTCCCAACTTTCTCCTTCCCTCATGCTATGTACTTAAACAATCTCCAACAACTTTCCTAGCTAGACACTTCACTGCTAAAGTGGCAGAAAGCAGGAGGGGGTGGGGGGGGTTGAGTTGAATCTTTACAGCTCTGAAGACAAAGGATCCTCTCCATTTTCTCTCTCCCCCACCTCTTATTCCTACTCCCATAAACCTTTCCCTTACTTCCTAAAATCATGCAAGCCTTTACTTGCTCCTACAAGTCAATCAATCCTTCCTAAATAATCTGCATTCCTCTTTCCTTTTTCCTTCAAAACCTGTAAGATTCGCACTATATAGTGAATAGCTCAAACTCCACAAAACCCACACGTGTCCAGCAGAGCTGGATTTAAATTATAAATTATGCTAACAAATAAACCGAATCAAACCAAACTTTTTACAAATTTTTTTTTTTTTTCTTTTTTTGCCTGAATGTTTGCCTGACAGCAATTAGCATCTCTTTCTGTTTTCTTTCCAGGCAGCTTTTATGGCCCCAGCCCAGGCTAAGTTTGAATTTCATTGTTCTTTCCCTACCTCTTAAGTAATAAAGGTATCAATATTCAAACAAATTCCAAGATCTTATACTCAGAATAAACAAATCTATCATGCAAAGGCAATAGCAAAATTATATTTCCCCATAATTTCAGAATCATCCCAATATTCCTAATCAAATGTTTTCTCCTACCTGAGTTTCAATCAGATAAGGTTTTATTGCCCTATACTCTAGCAGGCTCTGAAGACTGCTTTAATAAAGAGAAACACTTTCCTGTCAGTTTAAAATAGCCAAGTTCCATTTACTTACAAATTAGTGCAACAGGTTAAAAAAGTTTAAAATCACAAGCAAATTTTCAAATAACCAATTCCCAAATTTCTTAATCATCATTCTTAAAACTTAAAGATTTTAAATCAGCAAAACAGACTAAAGGCTTTTTCCAGGATCCCTGCCCTGGAGAGAAGTTTGTTTCACCTTG
>NC_133617.1:85628510-85721010 GCF_048593235.1 Sminthopsis crassicaudata
TTTGTTTTAATGTATATAAAAATGCTTGCATTATGTATCAAATAATATAATTTTATAATAAAAGTTATCAAATTAGTGCTTTTTGAAATTGAAATGAAATCAATTTATAAATTTTATTTTTCTCAAAGGATTACCTTAAATTTAAAAGTTTTTTTTAATTTTCAACTTATAAGTATCCATAAATCAGACTTAATGATAACAATAATAACAATGATAGATAGCATTCAGATAGTGCCAAACTCTGTGGTTATATACTTTTACAAATTTTATCTCATTTGTTACATAATTATTATATGAAAGATTGTATAGTGTAACGTATATGTTTGACCTTTGGTGAAGCATTTAACTTTTCTATATTTGTCTCAGATTCCCCATCTCTAAAACTGGGATAGTTACACTTGACCATTCAATTAAACAAATTCAATTTAATAAATAATTATTAGGTACCTTTTCAAGTGCTGGAAAATACAGAGGTCAGTGAAGATTTAATCCTTGCTCCCATGAATCTTTTAGTCTCTTATTAATCATAATGTGTGATGTATGTATAAGATGTTTTAATTATGAATTCTAAGTTAAATGAGACAGAGCAACAATATTTAACATTATTTTATGGTAAATTATATAAGAATACTGCCTTCTATTGAAAAAAAAAACTTGATTAGGAAATAGTGTTTTTTTTTTTTGTTTTTGTTTTTGTTTTTTTTTTTCATTTGTGGCTTTTGTACTGATTCCATTATCTAGGTTTCCTGGAAAAACTTATATTTATTCAGCTGAGATTGACCCTGGGTAATGAGTGTATTCCATGTGGTTCAACAATATACACCTTGGCTATGAACTCAGCTTGACCTAATTTATGTGGTTGTTTGCTGAAAAATGAGAAGTTTGTCTAGCAACTATGCAGTAGTTTCCTTTATAGCTAATATAACAGAATGATTGGATATAATTGAAAATCACAGACTATCTGAACCAGAAGCACCCTTGTAGCCATTTATCCTAGATCAAGAATCTCTGAAAAAAAGTCTGGAGAGACTTACATGAACTGATACTAAGTGAAGTGAATAGAACCAAGAAAACATTTTATATAGCAGCAACACGATTATATGATGATCACTTCTAATGGACTGCTTTCAACAGTGAGGTGATTCAGGACAGTTCCGATGGTCTTGTGATAGAGAGAGCCATCTGCATCCAGAGCAAGAACTGTGGAGACTGAGCATGGATAAATGTAGTATTTTCACTTTTTTTTGGTTTGTTGTTGTTTGCTTGCATTTTGCAAGTAACATGTTTGGTACAAGGCAGAAACTGAAATCCTAGCTTTTTTTTTTTTTTCTTTTTAAAATAATAGCTTTTTATTTTCAAAATACATTCAAAGATAGTTTTCAACATTCACCCTGCAAAATCTTGTGTTCCAAAATTTTTTCCCTTCACCTCGCTCCACTAGATAGCAAACAATCTAGTATAGGTTAAACGTGCAATTCTTCTATACACATTTCCACATTTATCATACTGCACAAGAAAAATCAGATCAAAAAGGGAAAAAAAAGTGAAAGAAAATAAAATGCAAGCAAACAACAATAAAAAAGTGAAAATGTTGTGATCTATATTCAATCCCTACAGTCTTCTTTCTGTACGCAGATGGTTCTTTCCATCACAAGTCCATTGGAATTGGCCTGAATCACTTCATTGTTGAAAAGACCCAAGTTAATCAGTGTTGATCTTCACAAAAATTTTGTTGTTGTATGTACAATGTTCTCTTGGTTATATTTACTTCATTTAGCATCAGTTTATATAAATCTCTCCAGGCCTTTCTGAATCATCCTGCTGATTGTTTCTTATCGAAAAATAGCATTCCATTACATTCATATGCCATAACTTATTAAGCCAGTTTCTAATTCCTTGACACTACAAAATAGGGCTGCTACAAACATGTTTGTACATATGGATCCTTTTCCCTTTTTTATAATCTCTTTGGGATATAGACGCAGTAGAGACACTGCTGGATCAAAGGGTTTGATGTCCTTTCAGTATAATTCCAAATTACTCTCCAGAATGGTTGCATCAGTTCACAATTCTACCAAAATGCATTTGTGTCCCACTTTTCCCACATCTCCGCCAACATTTCTCATTATCTTTTCCTGTCATCTTAGCCAATTGGAGAGATGTGAAGTGGTAGCTCACTTGTCTTAATTGGCATTTCTCTAATCAATAGTAATTTAGAACATTTTTTCATATGACTAGAAATGATTTTAATTTCTTTGTATGAAAAGTGTCTGTTCATATCCTTTGACTATTTATCAGTTGGAAAATGGCTTGTATTCTTATAATGAATCAATTCTCTATATATTTAGAAATGAGCTTTTTATCAGAACACTTAGATATAAATGTTCCCCCAAATTTTCTTGGGTGCAGTTTTTTTGTATAAAAACTTTTAAATTTAATATAATTAAAATTATCCTATTTTGCATTTCATAATTCTCTCTAGTTCTTCTTTGGCCATAAATTCCTTCCCTCTTCACAGATCTGATAGGTAGACTATCCTTCATTCTCTTAGTTTGCTTATAGTATTGTCCTTTATGTCTAAATCATGAACTCATTTCAACCTTATCTTGTATATGGTGTTAGTATGGCAGAAACTAAGCATTGACCAACACCTATTTTCCAATTTTCATAGCAATTTTTGTCAAAAAGTGAGTTCTTATTTCTAGAAGTTAGAGTGTCTAAGTTTATCAAATACTAGATTATTATAGTCATTGATAATTGTGTCTTGTGATCCTAATCTATTCCACCAATCCACTACTCTGTATCTTATTCAGTACCAAATGGTTTTGATGACTGCTGATTTATAATATAGTTTTAGGTTTGGTGCAACTAGGCTACCTTTATTTGCCTTTTTTCATTAATTCCCTTGAAATTTTTGACCTTCTGTCCTTCAAAATGAATTTTGGTATTATTTTTTTCTAGTTCTATAAAGTAATTTCTTGGCAATTTGATTGGTATGGCACTGAATAATTAGATTAATTTAGGTAGAATTGTCATTTTTATTATATTAGCTTTGTTTACTTATAAGCTCTTGATATTTTTCCTGTTGTTTAGATCTGACTTCATTTATGTGAAAAGTATCATGTAATTGGGTTCATATAGTTCCTGGCTTTGTCTTGGCAGGTAGACTCCTAAATAATTTAAATTATCTACAGTTACTTTAAATGGAATTTCTCTTTGTATCTCTTGCTGCTGGACTTTGTTGGTTACATATAGAAATGCCAATAATATATGTGGATTTATTTTGTATGCCTCAACTTTGTTAAAGTTGTTAATTGTTTCTCATAGTTTTTAGTTGATTTTCTAAGTATACCGTCATATCATCTGCAAAGAATGATAATTTTGTTTTGTCATTGCTTACTTTAATTCCTTTAATTTCTGTTTCTTCTCTTTTTGCCAAAGCTTACATTTCTAATACAATATTGAATAGTAATGGTGATAGTGGGCAACCTTGTTTCACCCCTGATCTTATTGGAAATGCTTCTAGTTTATTCCCATTACATATAATGCTTGCAGGTGATTTTAAATAGATGCTACTGATCGTTTTAAGGAAAATTCCATTGATTCCTATGCTCTCTAATGTTATTAGTAGGAATGGATATTGGATTTTATCAAATGCTTTTTCTGCATCTATTTATATAATTATATGATTTTCTATTGGTACTATAGTCAATTATGTAGAGATTGATTTTTTTGAAGAGCCTTAACCATTTGTTTTGAATTGAACTGGATTGCCTGGTGTTTAGATTAAAATACTGAATTAGTTTCTGAGACCATACTTAAATTATTTTCTGTCCTTCAACAGCTCCTAGTATGATGTACTCTTCCTACTTCTAACTACTATAATTATTAGTAAGTACTGAATTGTCAATGTTTTCTTTTGAACTTTTTTTTCTTAACATATTTCCTCATGTCAAGGTAATATATTTTCTTTTCCTGGCAACAGGAACCATATTTATATGACTGTTTTGAGAACATGTACTGTGAAGCTAAATAATAATAGCTAATAATGGTTAACATTTATTTAACACTTACTTTGTGTCAGGCATTCTTTTAAGTGCTTTACATCATTATCTCATTTCATCCTTACATGCAACAAACAAAATAGCAAAAATAATTCTCGTTTTACAGAAGAAGAAACTAAGGTAAACAGGTCCAAGTGACTTGCTTAGGTTCATAGCTAGTAATGTTTGAGGTTGTATTTGAACTTAGATCTTTCTTTCTCCAGATCCTGTGCTCTATCTGCTGCTATAGCTGAAAACTAAATAAACTGGTACATTGGCCTCCTGCCCTGGTTACTATTGAGATCAGTGTTTGGGGAAAGATGAGAATTCTGATCCAACCTCTGATTTTCTTAATTACTCAGTTTTCCAGCTCTTTTGTACAGTGCAGCCACTTAGGCAAGAATTCCAGTCAGCTGTGCTTTAGTGGCACCTTTTAAACCTATAGAACTATATCCTCCAAAAACATTGTTTTTCAAAAAGTTATTTGTTTCTCTGAAAAAATGGTGCCTTTTATTAAATTGTCCTTAGGGTAATAATGTTATTCTTTCATTTATTTAGAGGTATTATAACCTTAGACTGCAAATTCATCATTAATCTTTGTCCTGTCTCTGTATCTAATTAATTGGTATATCTTGTCTATTGTGTCTATTTTGTTCACTATCCTTGTATCACCACAAGGAGCTACATGTTTTTGCATAAAAACTATGGGACTTTGATTCAGGAGCCATTTTTATACAAATCCTAGCTTTAATATTCAGTAGTTACACAGTCCTAGGTAAGCTTCTTAGCCTTGTAGAGTCTCCATCTTATGGATGAGGACAGTCATATTTGTGCTCCTTAACCTTGGCCTCCTCAGGGAAGTGTTTTTCCCATTTTAAAGTACTACATGTGATAATTATTAGCACATTTGTGTTATTCACAGATTCAAAGTTTGAAGGGAGGTAATGAAAGAATGTGGAGTCCAGATCAGAAAAATGAAACCCAGGGAAATTATTGTGATTTACCACATGTGTAGGTCATACTGACAAGTAACTAGAAGCAGGTTTTATTTCATGTTCTCGTCTTCACAAGTGTTCTTTCCACTGTACCATGTTGCCTCTAGTGTTTCTGTCTCTCACATCTCACCCCTAATTTTCATCCCTCTTGTGGCTGCTCTTTTTTATGGTTCATTACTACTGCAATAATTTCCTAATCCAGTTTTTTTTTTAATCTTTTCCTCCACTTCCCCAGTTCTGACTGCATATTACAATTGGAACAAGCTTCCTTCAGTCTGTCACTCTGATTAGGCAGCTGTTCTCATTATGGATCTTTAGCGATTGCCTCTTATTTACTATATGAAGTCTAATCTTCAAAGCCTGGAATTCAGGGTTCTCTGTGATATAACCTTCACTTACTTTTCTAGTTATTTTCTCACTCTTTCTCATCAGCTATCCTGTGCTGCTGTTAAATTGAACAATATGGCACTCCCTAAGTATGTCTGTTGGTTGTTGGTTTTTTTGTTGCTGTTGTTTGTTTGTTTGTTTCCTCACTCTTTGTTTTTGCTTATTATTTCTTCTAACTGAAAGGTTCTTGTGAATCTCTTGTTTCTTAAGATTACAGAATCAATCAGAGATTTAGAGCTGGCATGCTACCAACTTTTCTTTTCTTCTTCAACCCTTTCGTTTGACAAAGAAACAGAGACTCAGACAGGCTATTTGATTTATTTGAGGGTGCAGAGCCATATCAGAAGTACAAGTCCAGTACTCTTCTCACTACACTTTGTGGCTTCATATAATCTTCCATCATCTTTTGATCCAATTGAAAAATGTGTCTCTTATCCCCAGAGTCAGAAATTACAGTTTTCAACTCCTTTGTGTCACTTCTTTAAACTTGTCACATTTTACCTGACATTATTGACATCGATATATATCTCATCTTCTCTACTATATATTTGTAGATTTATATATAGTATATTTATATGTAGTGTATCCATTATAAGACCACAGTTTATTCATACCTATCACTGAGAATAGTAGCTTATGTACAGTTATATTTATTGAATTCATACTGAGTTGAATTGAATAAATCTATGCTTGCACTAATACAAAGAAAATTACCTATATGATTTGGAGGTTATAATCCAAGGCAAATACCATTTAGGTTGATGAAAACATACAAATTATGCAAATGGTAGAAGAAAGAAATAAACTGGCATTTCATAAACCCTAGGATTCTATGGCACATCAATAGGATTTATACACAAAAGAAAACAATGTTAGTAGTATTTTCTCTTCTGACTTTAAAGAACTTCAAATTTCTGTGATGCCATGGGTAAGGTTATTCCCCCTGTTGCTACAGAGTATAGTTTTCATGCCTAAATACAAGATTTAATAAGTTACTACAGTCAAAATCCCATTAGGTAGATAACCTTCTGATGATACATTTAATTATAATTGTCTAGTATGGTTCTTCAAGGTCTGTTTGGATTCTGATCTTATTATCTGGTGTTTTAACTCTCTTTCCTTTTTGTCATAGTTCATTGCAAATCTGTTAAACATGTCATTTGTATCTTTCCCCCAGGCAATGACAAAAATGTATTTTTAAATACAAGATCAGAGCCAGTCACAAATTCTTGGGACTTCTCTTTCCATGTTGACATTGAACCATTAAAGACTGCTCTTTAGTTCTGGTTATTCAACTCATTTTGTATCCATACAATTGTGCCTTTTTTTTTTCCCCTATGGTATCAATCTACACAAATAGCATGGGAGGTTTGTTCAGTGTTATGCTAAAATTAAACTATCTTGATCTACCACTGTAATAACTATGAACAAATAAATAAAGTTATCATTATATATACTGCTCTAGGTGAAGTAAAGCTGACTTTTTGAAGTTACTGCTTTCTCTGCTCACTAATTATTTCTTAGATAATTTCTTTTCAGATAATACTGGGAATTGGTCTATAGTTATAGACTTTATGCTCTCTTCTCCCTTTTGAAAACTGTTACAACCCTTGCCCTCTAATTCTCTAGTACTTTTCTTGCTGTCAGTGATCTTTCTAAGATAGTAGTGAACTTATCTCTCAGTTCTTTTAGTACTTTGGGACTGATAACTTGAACTCTTCAGAGGCAGCTAAATGCTTTCTGATGGTCTCTGTACAAATCTTGTGTTTTAACTCCCTATTAGTCATTTTAATTCTATCTTTTCTGAGCCAAATGTCATTCTCCTTGGCAGGCAAAAACAGGAGACATAAGAGCTAAACAAGGCTCCCATATCACTATTGTTCATTACTGTCCTTAAATCTTCCTCAGCAGATTTCTGTCTTCTGTGCTTTGTGATAGAAACTCTTGGAAGACCAAACAAGGAGTTGTTCAAGGAGGACAAGCAACTCTGGTGTGAAGATTTGCTAAGTCCTTTTAAGGGCTGCTCATCCATTGTTGGTGTCTGCCTGCATTAGATTAGATGGCTACTAAGGTCTTTGCAAGTTTTATGTTTTGGGTGAATCTGTTGAATGTTAATGATTGCTCAATTAATGATTGTTGAGAAGATCTAGCTTCCTGCTCTTTTGAGCAGTGTCTTTTGAGTAGAAATGAAAACTATCAGTTACATTTGGAAGATCCATGAAAATCAGATAAACATTTAAATTTGACAGTGTGGCTTCCAATTAAGGACTTTTTTTTTTTTTTGGATGAAAAATTATAAAATAGGTGGCGCAGTGGATAGAGCACCATCCTTGAATTCAGGAGGATCCAAGTTCAAATCTGGTCTCAGAAACCTAACACTTCCTAGCTGTGTGATCCTGGGCAAGTCACTTAACCCCAGCCTCAGAAAAAAAAAAGGAAAAATAATAAGATGAAAGTATTTTTCAAAGATGATAAATTTTGAAGTAGTTGTATAGAAAAGAGCCTAGAGTCAAGAAGATTACCCTGAAAGCTCTAGTTTTAGTTTTTGTGAATTAAAAACTTGTAGTTTTTGTTCTTAGATGGAATCAGTGTCATTGACCTTTATTTTTCCTATTTCTTTTTCTAATCCTTTTCAACATCTTGAGGTTTGAGATTGCTAGAAATAATGTCAGTTTTATGGTTTACAGAATTTACAACAGCCTTGAAAGACAGCTAACATGATTTCTTAAATTTCCATTTTACAAATGAAGATCTTAAGGTTTATAGAGATTACACTCCTTCACCTAATAAGAAAGAACTCAAACTCAAATATAGGAAAAATCTCAGAGATGTTGTAGGTTTGGCTCCAGGCCACTGCCTTAAAGGGAATATTATAATAAAATGATTCACAAAAGGTTTTTGGTTTCCCAATGCACATAAAAGTTATGTCTATACTATAGACTACATTATAGTATTGTAAGTGCATAATAGTATTATGTCTTTTAAAAAACCAGTGTATATACCTTAATTAAAAATACTTTATTGCTTTCAAAAAGTGCTTATCATCATCTGAGACTTCAGCAAGCTTTAATCTTTTTGCTGGTACAAGGTCTTGCCTGTATGGTGATGGCTTCTGACTGATCTAGGTGCTGGTTAGTGAAGGTTGGGGTGGCTTTGACAGTTTCTTAAAATAAGAGAAGAATGAAGTTTGCTCCATCAGTTAACTCTTTCTTTCACTTGAACACTTAGTTCATTGTTGTGCCTCAGGGAATAGGAAAGCCTGACTAGATGGAGAGAAATGAGGAAATAGCCCATTTGTGGAATAATCTGAACATACACATTTATTAATTAAGTTTGCTGTTGTATATGTTCCTTGTGTATACTGTTGTATACTGTTCCTTGTGTCTCAAAACAGTCCAATAGTAACATCAAAGATCACTGATTACAAATTACCATAACAGATATAATAATAATAATAATGAAAACACTTTGAAATATTTTTAGAATTATCAAAATGTGACAAAAATATAATATAAGCACATACTATTGGGAAAACGGCACTGATAATCTTGCTTTCCACAGAGTTGTCACAAACCTTCAATTTCTAAAAAATGCAGTATTTGAGAAATGCAGTAAAGCAAAGTACAGTAGAAAGAACTATGCCTGTAAAATCTTCTGATCCTAAGACTTTCCGCAGCAAATTATTATTTCTAAAGATACTTGTCTGATTAAAATTTTTTTAAATGAACAGAAAACTATTTTCTCTCTTGCCTCTTCTCCACCCTTAAAGGAAAAAGGGGAAAAATGAAAATAATAAATAAGAATTTTTAATGTTTTTATTTTTTAAAATTCATGCAAAAATAATTTTCAATATTCACTCTTGCAAAACCTTGTGTCCAAAATTTTTTCCTTCCTTTTCATCTCCTTCCCCTCCCCTACTCAGAAATAATCCAATAAAGGTTAAACACATGCAATTATTCTAAACATATTTCCACATTTATCATGCTGCAGGAGAAAAAATCAGATCAAAAAGGAAAAAAAAATGGGAAAAAACAACAACAGCAAAATATAGTCAGTCTCCATATCCCTTTCTCTAGATTCAAATGGCCCTCTTCATCACAATTGACCTTAATCACTTCTTTGAAAAACAACACTTTTTACCCTTGTAAAAATAATACATTGGGAAGCATAATGCATTTCTGCAATGGTCATGCTCAAAAACCATATATCTCTTTTTGTACTTAGAATTCCTTTTGACTCCTTTAGGAGATAGGTAACATGATTTATTATTAATTCTTCTGGATCATATTAGGCATTATGCTATTCAATTATTTGTTTTTACACTATTATTATCGTATACATTGTCTCTTGGTTCTGCTCATTTCAAAATGCACCAATTTGCCTAAGTCTTTCCAGTTTTCTCCAAAACCATCCTTTTGTCATTTCTGGAGGCATAATAACATTTAATTAATTCATATGCCATAATTTGTCCATCTATTTTCTAATAGAAGAACTATCCCTTGGTTCCAGTTCTTTTCTATGACAAAACAAAACAAAATAAAAAAACTGCATATGTATCCTTTTCCATTTCCATTCATCTCTTTGGGATGTAGGCTAATAATGATACTTATAATTTTTTTGACATGGTGAAGGAAGAAGAGGAATGAGCCCAAGATTGGTTTGAAAAATCAGTGGCAGAATAAACTGTAATGTTAAGATGATTACAAGAGAATGAATAGTGAGTTAAGTTTTGTATGGATTTTCACTGTGAAGTGAGTATAAGTGATTTGAGTTTGATTCTCTAATGTTTTACTTAGGCAGCATGACTTTATGGAGTGAGAGAGTCAGATGTTCTTATTTGCCATTCTTTCTGCCACTTACTTTGTGATCACAGTTAAAGTATTTTCTTTTCAGAACTCCAGTTTGCTTATCAGCAAAAGAGAGATCCTAATACTCTCAAATTTATAGAAGTGTTGAGACAACTGCTTTGTAAATGATCAACTCCTCAAGTATTATTTTTCTTTCTTTTTCTTCCTTTCATACTTATATCATAGAGCTCCAATCCATTTAGGTGTAGCATCTCTACCAGGGATATTTCATCAACTCCCATCCAAACTGGCAAGCCTGGTTTCTAGGAGGTGATTGGCTTCTAATTCAAGACTTTAGGGGTTGACCTTGGTTGACTGTGTCCTATTACATTTGCATATAAGCCTGAACTTGTATGATTGATTCACCTTGATAAGCAGCTAATTGTAAAGGGCTGAAAATCTGAGTTGCACTGAGTCCAAGCCCTTGAGGCTAATTATCAATTGGACAGTACTCCATTAGTATATGCTTGGAGAATGACCCGGCCCACCATCCTGTGCTGGCTCAATCTGTGGGTGTATACATTGAAGGAAAGGAGGTATCAGAGGGTGGAGTAGCACAAGGGGGATCATTCTTTGGCGGTGGAGGGAGAGAAAGGAGGTGTGGAGATTCCTATATCTATTCCCCTGACTGCAATCCAAAAAGACCAAGAATAAAGATTCTTTGCTTATCCTGACTCCAGCTGATTCTAAGATATCCAGGGTGTTAATGCAGTCGCCACAGCTAATGACCCCATGTCTCTTTTTTTCCCCTCAGCAGTATTTTATTTTTCTAAATACATATTAAGATAATTTCCAATATTCATTTCAGTAATATTTTGTGTTTCAAATTTTTCTTCCTCTCTCTCTTTACCACCTACTTCCCCAAGACAGCAAGTAATCTAGGTTAAACATGTACAATCCTTTTAAATATGTTTTCCTATTTTTCATGTTTTACATGAAAAATAAGATCCAAAGGGGAAAAATGCAAGAAAGAAAATAGCAAACAAACAAAAAAGGTGAAAAGACTGTTTCAATTCATATTCAGAATTCATAATTCTTTTTCTGGATTTGAATGACATTTTCCATGCAAGTCTATTGGAATTGTCTTGGATCATTGCATTGCTGAGAAAAATCCATCACAGTTGATCATCACATAATCTTGCAATTGCTTTGAACAATATTCTATTGATTCTGCTCACTTCATTCAGCATCAGTTCATGTAAACCTTTCCAGGCTTTTCTGAAATCATATTATCATATCATATTATTGTTCTTTTAGAACAATAATGTTCCATTATATTTATACATCATAGAATTAGATATAGGCCCAGTAGAGACACTGTTGGATTAAAGGGCATGTAAAGTTTTATAGCCTTTTACATAGTTCCAAATTGTTCTCCAGAATGGTTGGATCATTTCACAGTTCCACCCAATTATTTTTTTAAATGGTATTTACTAAGGTGGTATCACAAGAACAGTACTTATCAAAAATATTACCCTTAAAAATCTAGTGTGCATTCTCTCCAAAAAAACATTGGGCAGAATGGCTGTGACACCACTCACATCTGTTAAATAGGCAACTCACAACTCCTGGTTTTTGGAAGTTCTTTTCTGACTTTGTAGAGTACTCTTTAAGATTCTCTTGCCTATAACGTTTTTCTAAACTTTGAAGGTTAATGCCTTTATAAGAGGCATGACAAAATTTCTCTTCACTGGGAGGGAGCAGTTTTCCTGAAGCTGAGTTCCAAAAGAATGTTTAAGCCTTTGAGCCAATCACAAATGTATGCTGTCTGCCTGACATTCACTACTATGTTTTTCCTCTTTTTTTTTTCTCCTAGATGGAATCAGCGTTAGTGGTCTTCCTCTTTCCAGTCCTTTTCGACAGATTGTCAAGCCTCGAGTTGACAGCAAACCAGTGAATCCCTCAGAAAGCAGCAAGGCTGGTGATTTCAGCCATGTAAAAGTAAGTGAGTGATGTCTAGGCAATGGATAAGCCTTTATTTGGGCAGCTTGCCCTTTTTGTATCTTTGTAAATTTTTAAAGGCAAAGTTTGTTGGGTGAAGTACTGGAAGACAGACAAAATTAGTGTGATAATTGCAAAATTTGTTATCTCACAACCTTTGAACTTATTATGAAGTTGAGGAAAGTAAGTGTAATCAAGATTTAGTGTCTTGTGACTTGGGGAGTTTTTCCTGCAAGATATTAAACCTCTATTTGTTTGAAAATAGGATGAGTTCTCTCTTGCCCAGCCTTCTTTCCACTCCGAATCTGAACAAATTCTGAGTGTGGCCTTTGAGGATGATGATGAATGGGGTCTAAGACAGAGAGAGCAGTGATAAAAATGAATGTGACATCCTAGTTGGAATTGAATGAAATGCAAAGGAATAAAAAGATCTATATCAATAATTATATTTAATTTATAATATAAATATATTTAATTTATAATTTTATTTAATCAATTTTTTATTGCATATGCACCTGTGTGCATACACACCCACACACTCACACCCACCCATACCCTTTCAACTACATCTCATTTTAGAGAGTTTGTTATTTTGGACAGCTCAAAAAATATTTGGACTAAGAACTAGCTTTTGGATTTAAAATGGCTCTGTTTGCTTGCCATGGGTGGCACTAACTAAATATTTGTTGACTTAAGTTGAATTGGATCCTGGAGATTTTTCTACTTTTTCTAATCATACATGTTAACATTTGATGTCATCTTCTTTCTTCTCTGGTCATCATCTTCTACAACACCCTCCTCCTCCTCTTTACCAAATCTAGTATTTGAATAACATTTATAATTCTTAAAATACATTTCAAATATTATGTTATTTTATCCTCACAACACCTCTTGAAGGAAGGTGCTATTATTATCTCCATATAGGGCTAATGAGCATGTGAGGTTGCATTTGAATTCAGGTCTTCTTGATTTCAAGTTTGATGCTTTATCCCCTAGGCCAACTAGATGCCTGTGGAGACAGCATCTTGAATGCTGAATGGGTAAAAAATAGTGGACCTTAGAGATGGCATGAACAACTCATACCATTTCAGCCCTTTAAAAACGACAGAGTGCTGTCCTCAGAAGAATTTTGTGGGATTGATAGTATAGGTTGTTTTTCTCCATTTTACAGATGAGGAAATCAAGGATTAGAGAAATTAAGTGTGTGTGTGTATTAAAACATGCAATTCCCTTGGTGAAGAAAATCCTGTGAAAATTTTTAATCATTGTAAAACTTGCGGTTTTAGAGAATTTCTTGGTACATTGAATTGTAAAATGATTTGTCCCAAGTCATAGATTGCTTGTACTAGACATATGATTTGAAATCAGGTCTGGTAGAGTTCTATTAAACTGCCCTGATCTTTTAAAAATATCTTTTCAATATTTCATCTACAATAGTGAAATGCACTTCTGAGGAGTAATCTTAAGGAGTTATCCTTCCTGCTGTTGGCTTATTTTCTGGATTTGTGACTTGGCTAATTGACAACAGAACTTCAGAAGTTGTCTTAATTGTTGCTTCTTAAATTCTTGGTCATTAAAAGATACTGACTAGGTTTCCAGGTCAGCCATTTGCTCTAGGAAGTCATTTTTGAGATTAATACTATGAAAGTTTACTTATCAAAACTGAAAATTCTGTTCATTTTCTTCAGACTTATTTATATATGTATTGACATTTAAAATAAGCCGATACTGCATGGAAAGAAACTAGATATGAAATCAGGATACCTAGATTGTCTTACCTCTGACATTTACTGGTGATATGACTTTGGGCAAATCACTTTATCTCTGGTTCTCTTATCCATAAAATGAGAATAATCAGCCTTTAACTTCTTACTTAATATGATTGTTGAGAATGGTAACCTCATGCCTAGAAATCTCTCTTCATCAATGTTTCTCCAGACTTCTTAAGGGAATAATGATGATAACCACAGAATACTAAACCTTGAGTCAGAAGTCATTGCTAAAGTTCTTACTCAAATCACAAATCTTGTTTAATATAGTAGTATCAAATTGAAATAGAAATGGATCTCAGTGAGCTGCATATTGATTTACAAAACTATAGCTTAGCATATTGTATTTTTATTTACTTTGTTAAATATTTTCCAATTACATTTTACTCTGGTTTGGACCTTGAACTGGGGAGTTTTCAGGTCTCTGTAGGCCATGAGTTTGACATGGCTAGTTTAGAACTTTGGTAACAAATGTTTATCTAGTTTCTCCTTAAATACCACTAGTGATAGATGCCATTATATGTCATAATACTGTAATAATTATAATAATATGATAATTATAGTTTACATTTATATATTGCTTTAAGTTACAAATGCATGTTTCAAGACCTTTGGGTTATGAACTGTTAGATCATGAAAGGTTCATATAGATGATCTAGTCCTTCCTTCTATGAAGATGGCATATAAATAGCATTGCCTTAGTAGTCAGAAGACCTGGATTCTGATCTTGCCTCTCCCATGTGTAGCTCTCTAGGCAAACTCCTTGTATCTCTAGGTTCCAATTTCACCTATGAAGGTTTTGTCTATGTCACAAAAGAGAAAATAGAAACCAGGGAGAGATTGTGACTGTAGCAGTCACAAAGCTATTAAATAGCAGAGCTGGGCTGCAAATATTAGTCTTCTTTGGATTCTAAATGAAGTTTACTTTATGTAGTTTTTGAGGACAAGCAGTCCCATCTACTTCTAGTCATTTAATTATTGCTTTGCCCCAGACATAAAGGAAAACTTAGCATTCTTTTATACAATTCTTACCTCTCTCACTTCCTGCTATTAATAACAGCAATGGCATCTTACATTTTTCTGTATTGACACATGATGGCTTTTTCTTAGAGCTGTCAGAATATTATTTTACAGATATTAGGAGCATGTTTAGAAGGCAGCAGCAGCATTAAGAGTGAAGAATGGTGATAGAGTGAATGATTGTAGTATGCTTGATAGCTCAGAAGTTTGTTAACTCAGCTGTCAGCTGGCTGAGGAATGATACACAACTTGAAGGGAAGCTGGTTTCATAGTAATGCTTTTGTAACTAAGTGTAGGTGTTGAAATGGTTGAAAGTTTAGTAGAATAAGAATATAAAATCGTGGAATGATGAGGCTAGAAGGGATCATACCTAGAACATGGAAGTATTTGTGCATAGAATATTAGTGTGACCTTACTTCAACCATGTGGTATAGTAAATAGAAAACTACATTAGAGACCTTGGGTTTGAATCCCACTTTTGTCACTTGTGGTCTTGGTGGCCTTGAGTAAAGCATTTCAATTCTTGAGGCTTTGATTTCATCTATAAAGTAATGGAGCCCCATAAAGCTTTAAAACCAAGTGATCTGTGAACAGAGTATGAGAACTAGAAGAAACCTTAGAACACAGAACATTTAAGTGCATAATACAAAATTTAATTCCACGGTGATTTATTTAGCAACTACTATACAGAAAAGGAAATCTTAGAGAATACCTGATCTGACTTTTTAAAAATGAGGAAACTGAGATCCCAAGAAGGGAAGCTATATTTGCCATAGATTTCATAGTGCTTTTAATTTTAAAAAAATCTTTACCTCATTATTATTTCTAGCTCCCCCAGCAATTCTGTTTTTTCCCCTGAGGAAATTGGGATTAAGTGACTTGCCCAGGGTCACACTGCTAGGAAGTATTAAGTATCAGGAGGATCAGTCTCAGGTCCTGCTGTTTTCAGGGCTATCACTCTATCCACTCAACCCCCCCCCCCTCAATTCTTAATGTTCCTAATTCTTTCCCTTTCTGACTCTGATTAATTTTTCTTTTTTTGTTCTTTTGTATTTGATATGCTATATGAGTTTTATGGATGCCTCTGGATGTACATCTTGCTTCTCTGTTAGAATATAAGCTTTTTGTTTGTATCTCTAGGTCTTAGCATAGTTACTGACAAATAGTAAGCACTCAGTCAATTTGTGGATTCATCTTAATGGGAATTGCTCAGACTTAAATGAGGAATTTATTAGAGGTAAAAGAAAAAAAGCATAAAAAAGCAACAATACTACTGAAGTCTTCTATACAATATTGTTTATTCATACTGCTATGTGATTAGAATAATTTTCCATGTGTTGATGGCGTTAAATATTTCTTTGCATTTGAGCAATGCTGATCTGATTAGGTTTTTTAAAAAAAGTGTTTTATTTATTTAACTTCAATTTATTGAAGAAAACAAGCATTTTCATAAGATAGTATAATTTTTTAAAAAAAATTACTCACAAAACTGCAAATCTATTATGTATAATTTGCTATTCCTTTTAAATATATTATAGTTATCATGTAAAATTTCCCTCCATTTTCCCCTCTCCTCCCTATCTTAGAGATGGCTACCATTAGACAAAAATGGATATATATATATATATATATATATATATATATATATATATATACACACACACACACACATGCACACACACACAATTATATACATAAAATATATAATGTAATATATAGTATAACATATATAATATGCTTGACATGAAAATGGATATATAATAATATATGTATATAATGAAACATTATATGTATGTAAAGTATTGCCATTATCATATTGCTATTACTACGTACATAATTTCTTGACTCTATTCATTTTCCTCTTTATTATTTCATGTAAACTTGTCCATATAGCATTCCATAACAATCATATAACACAACTTGTGTCACCATTCCCAACTGACAGGCATTTCTCGCTATAAGCAGCTTGATAAGTCTGGAAATAATTCTAGATTGTTCTCCAAAATAGTTCAGTTAGTTCATAATTCCATCAACAATGAGTTAGTGTGCCAATTTTTCCATATCCCCTCCAACATTTGTTATTCTCCCCTTCAATCATTTTAGCCAGCCTGATAGATATAAAGCAAATACCTTTATTTTAATTTGCATTTCTCTAATCAATTTTTTAAATCAATAATTTTTTTTCTTATGACTATAAATTGTTTTCAGTTAGTCATAGGAAAACCACTTGTTCATATCCTTTCACTGTTTATCAGTTGAAGAATGATTTATATTCTTTATAGATTTGTCAAAATTCTTTATTTATTTAAGATATGAGACTTTTGTCTCTAAAAATCCCCCTGCCAGTTTGTTTTGCTTTTCTTCTCATCTTGACTATGTATTTTTATTTGTATAAACTTTTAAAATTTAAGTAATCAAAATTATCTATTTTATTCCTGAATCTGTTTTCTGTCTCTTGTTTGTTCATAAATTGTTCACCTACCCATTAAATCTGATAAGTAATATCTTTCATGTTCTTTAAATCTTATTGTGATATCTCTTTATGTCTATTATAATGTATCCATTTGACCTGATCTTGGTAAATGATGGAAGATATTGGTCTATGCTTAATTTCTGCCCTGTTGCTTTCCAGTTTTCCCAAATTTTTTTTTGTCATAATGAATTCTTATTCCAAAATCTTTTTAGTCTTCTTACATTTGTCAAATACAAAAATTACTATATTTATTTGCTGTTGTAAATTTCATGTCTGCTCTGTTCCATTGATATACCTATCTGTTTCTTACCTACTATCAGATAGTTTTGATAATTACTGCCTTGTAATATAATTTAAGACTTGGTCTTAAACTTTTACCCTCCTTTACATTTTGAAAGATTACTTCCTTTGTTATTCTTGACTCTTTGTTCCAAATGAATTTTATTTTTACATTTTCTGATTCAGTAAAAAATTTTTTTTGGTAATTTAATTGGAATGGCATTAGGTAAAATTATCATTTCTATTGTATGGGCTCTGCCTGCCAATGAAAAATTAATATTTGTCCAATTATTCAGATCTGATTTTATTTGTATAAAACTTTTTTTTTTATAATTGTGTTTATGTAGTTCTTAGGTGTATTTAATCAGGTATATTCCAACATATTTTATACTGTGTTGAGTTATTTTAAATGATTATCTCTTACTATTTTTTTTTTCTTTCAGACTTTTGCTTGTGACATATAGGAATTCTGATGATTTATGTGAATTTACTTTATATCCTGCTACTTTGCTAATATTGTTAATTGCTTCAACTAACTTTTTAGTTGAATCTTTGGGATTTTTCAAGTATATCATCATATATCTGCAAAATCAGTTATGATAGATTGCACATTAGAAAAGTTCAATGAATAGAGCATACTTTGTGTAGAGAAGACTTCCTTAAAATTTGATAGCTATCTCCAAGAATATTTAAGCACTATTGTTATGAAATAAGGAGAATACTGACTGTTCTTGTGGCTGGAGAAGGCAGAAGTTAGGAGTAAGGTGAGGGAAGTTACAAGAAGAAAATTTTGACTCAATATAAGGAAGAACTGTCACAAAAACAGAGCTGTCTAGCTCCTTGTAGTGGAAAACATCTAAGTAAGGATTGTTCTTTCCAATTGTGTTGTAGAGGGAAGTTCTGGTGAAGAGATGGGATTATATGCTATTTGAGGCTTCTTTCACCTCTGATATCCTTTTAGATTTTTATATCTTTTTAAAAAAATACCCATCATATAACAGATGTTTAACAAATATAGACAAAACATGCATAAACCTCATAAAGAAATGAGGTATTTTCTGCTTTTTTTTTCCTAGAAAGGTATAATTATTTTTCATGTTTTTACAGAAAATTAATTTCAGTATATTCGCCTATGTGATTGTATGTAAATATATTTTCTAAATTTTAGAAAATAGAAAATAATAATAATTAGCAACAAATGTGCTCTTAAAAAAAGGATAATTTACAAAGTTTTTCTTTTTTGTTTTCTTTTTCTTTTTCTTTTTTTTTTTTTTTTTTTGCTGTTGGTATGGCAACTTCATTACAGTTTATTTGTTGTGTTTTTAGAGTAAGAGAGATGAAAGATGAGATTATATAGTAGCTTCCAGCATCCTCTCAGTTTCTTTAGTGAGAAAGCAGGTGTGATAGTTTTCTATTGAGCTTTGTTTAGAGCTTGCTTTGGCGTGAACACTTAAATGAGTTAGTTTTCCAGAGTTATATTGTAATAGATCTTTACTTATTGCAACAATTTTAATAGTTTAATAGTTTATTATTGACTTCTATTAGCGTTATATGATAGAAACAACAGAAACTTTATGAATTAAAAAAAATCTGAATTCAAATCTTACCTTATCTGTTTACTAGTTGTGTGAATTTGAACATGTCTTCTAACTTCTCCGAGTCTAGATTTTCCTTATCTGTTAAATGAGCATAATAATACTTGTAAGAATAAAATAAATGAATCAAAATGCCAGTATATTCATAATTACCTCATATTTCTATGCTTAAAGTGCTCTCTCTTCTTTTGACATCAGGCAGTACTAATCAAACCAGTATTACTATTGTTTTTGAAAGATGCCTGATAGTTTTTCCCTGTGCTTTCACTCTCCATACCAAAATAAAAGACTTTTCCCTCAGATATATTGTTCTTTTTTTCTAGAATGTAATCTCCCTGAAGTAGGTATTTCTAATACCTAGTGCAATACTGGGTGTAAAGGAAGCACTCAACAAAAGATTTTCTTTCATTTTTTTCTTTCACTTTTATCTGTGTGGGGACTTCTACTGAAGGAACTCACAAATTGAGTTTGAGTTGTTTAATAGACAGTTGGATATGGAAAATTGAAGGTCAGAAGAGAGGTTAGAACTGGACAAATAGATCTGAGACTCATTAGCATAAAGATAATTGATTACATGGAACGTACTGAGTGATATATTGGGAGAATAGAAGGCTTAGGACAGAACCTGGGGTAAATTTGGACTGCACCTACCTGGCTAAAGATTGAGCATAGTCCCTTCCCAAATTCATTACTCTGTGGTTTGGACTTTCCCAAGGGAAGATATCTTGGGAATGGTACATAGATTACCCCCTTTTCAGTAGTTTTGATTCTCATAATAATTTAAGATGGCATTGAAGAATCAAATCAAATCTTTTGGTTCCTCATGTTCATGATTCTTCTATCCAGCTTTTAGAATTAGGTAAATGATAATTTCTCACTCCACATTGCATGCTACTCAGGAAACTATCTTTTTCTAGATAAAAGGTTTGATTCCTTGAATTCTTGAATTTTTAAATTATCTTCTAAGAAACTCCCAAGACTGAGATATCTGCCCAGGAATTCTCCTTTTCTTTGACTATATGGTTAGGTGTTGTGATAATCCTTCCTAGATAGGCCTCTTCAGAAATGTTTGTGAACTCCCTTCTCAGTCCATATAATTGAGAATATCTGCTCCAAAACTTCCCCTCTTTTCCCCCTGCAACCCTTGACCTTTAACTTTTAGAATGTTCCTGGAATGACAGTAGAAAAAAATTATAAAATATATTTATAGCTATTGATGAGAACTCCTTTCATAGATTAGTTGAAATGGATAGCTTCTTTGCTAAAAGTTCTTCTCAAGGGTTTGAGCCAATCATTTCATTTTGGGGGCAGCTTCAGTAATGGTAACTCATCAGTAGAGACTAAGAGGCATGTCCGTGCTCTCTATAAGGAGATAAAATCAGAAGTCTCAAATAAAGATCTGAAAGCTTAGAGTTGATTTTGGAATTCTTTGTATCTACCCCCTGCTTAGGGTATATGGTGAAGGAATTATTGTTCAGGTACAAATTGGATTAGATGACTTCTGTACTCCCTTTCAATTCTATGATTGTAATTTTAAAGTACTATGAGCAACAAATTCAAAACTTTTCATAGGAAAAATCTTCCTTGGTTAGTTTTTGACTAGTCAGTATCCCTTATTTTTCATGAGTAGGTTCTTTTCCAAGTCTTAAGAAGGATCCTCACACATAAAACTTTCAGATTTGGTTGTATTGATTGTTCACTGATGAATCTCCAATATCTGATATTCAAACTGCCATTTTTATAGTATGCCCTGTAGCTTCTAAATATATTCTGTTCTCTTTCCCTCTGTTTAAAATATAACTCTATAAACACCTCACACCTGCTTGAATCCTGCTGGAAAGCAATTCTGAATTCCCAACAATAGCAGAGTTTGCCAAGAGAGAAGGGGGAGCCAAGCCTTTATGGGCTCATTACAGATTCTGTTTTGGTGATGTATGATGGTTTCAGCTCAGAAGCATTTCATGGATTTGTAGACTTTTGGTTCTGAAGAAGACTTTAGATAGAGATAATCTGTTCCAATCCCTTCATTTTATAGAAGAGGAAATCAGCTCTAAGTGCTAGAAATGATATAAAGTGTAACACGATTATTTATCACTTTAAAGCTTACAAACTGCCTTCTTCATAATAAACATTTAGGATAGGTGATACAAATATTATTATCTTCATTTTTCATATGTAGAAATGAGGCTTAAAATAAGTAATTTACTTATTTTCACAAGCTAGTAAATGTTGAAATCATATTTAAGTTTTACATTTTATTCTGTTGCTTTACCCAACTATGTTATTTACAACATATCATATTGCCTTTAAAGTATGTGTGTGTGTATGTGTGTGTCAGTACTGCAGTGCACAGTAATAGATGATAAATGCATTAGAGATATGAAAAACAAACTACAATGTGAGGTCCAAGGAAGAGTATGTTATATCTCCCTCTCCCAATTTTTGGACTCTGTACTCGAGATCATAGAGGGATAAAACAGTGATATTTTTTGGATAATTTCAGAACTGTTATGTAGTTGAAGGATTTATAATTTAATTTATATGGTACTTCTCATGTCGTTTCATATTGAAACTGATTCATATTATAGAAGATAATTTCATGAGTTCCTATGGCTGGAAAACTTCATCTTATGGTTACTAATCCCTCCTCATATAGGAAGGAAGGTCTTCTAAGAACAAAATCAGACTTTAATTAGATTCTGTATTTGATGACTTTGTAAGAGCTGCCAGTTGGCATCCCACCGGCTTAATCATTAAGAACTTAGGGTATGCACTAAACTTTGAGAAGTCTTCAGAATAGGAGAGGTTAGCCTTTGTGAAATGGCAGAGACACCTCTTCTTCTGAGATAAGCAATACAGTAATATAACAGGGAAATGAGATGACACAGAAGATAGAGAACTGGACCTGGCTGGTCAAGAAGACTCACTTTCTGAGTTTAAATATGGCCTCAAATACTTGCTCATTGTGTGATCTGAGGTAAGATACTTAACTCTTGTCTCATGTCCTTGTTTTTAAAATGAGCTAGAGAAGAAAATGGCAAATTATTCTAGTATCTTCTCCAAGAGCACCGCAACTGGAGTCACAAAGAGTCAAACATGACTAATAAATCAATTGAGTGCCATTTTGAAATGTACAGAGATTATAGGAATTTTATATCAGTTTCATTCTTTACAAAATAGGAAGTATTCTTATTTGCTAAGAGAAAAATTAAAGGTAGGAGTAAGATTTTGAGGAAGAAATTGTGTTAATTAATTATCTAGTTGCAGTGGAGTTAAAATTAAAGAAACTTGTTAGAAGAAACCTTTTATCTTTTGATACCTTTTATCTTTTAACCTTTACCTTTTATTTTTGAAAATAACATTACAGTTAACACTTGCAGCTTCTTGAAGTCATATCTATATTTCCAGGAAGTGGTTATCCATATTTTGTTAGATCTTAGGTGATTGGAAATTAATTACTCTGCCCTTAGTTCTTTATCAAAGGTAACTCATTCTACTTTTGTAAACTCTTAAGTATTTGGAATTTTTTTTCCCCACATATAGACCTGAAACCTGTTTTGTAATACTTTGAACCCATGACTTCTAGCTCCACCAAAGATTCATCAGGTATTTATTAGGGACCTGCTGAGTGGTAGACACTTGTAATGGGTGCTAAGACTAGAAAGAAAAAAATGAAACCATCCCTCTGCCAGGATCTATCCTATTCTATCAGAGGATACAACATACACACACATGTATGTACAGAATAAATATGGGTGTAGTTAAATAGTCTTGTGAATCACCTTCTTAGTGATGATAAACCCACGGAAGCTGATGAGGTGATGAGTAGAGAGATTTTTAGAAAGAAAAGAAGAGGAACCAGAATAGAGCCTTATGAGACCTGATATGTAAGATGATCTAGGAAAAAAGAATTAAAAAAACACCAACTCTTTGGGGTCCCAAGTTTAACAGGTCTCCTCCTTTTTGTATATGACAGTGAATCAAGTATTGCTTGGCATACTCTGAATTTATTTTTTTTTAATTGTTTTTATGTTCTTTTCTTTTTAAAAGCAGTAACACCTCTCATGATTTTTTCCCCAAGAGAAATCCAAGAGAACACTTCCTTGTAACAATTTTTATTTTTAATATTTTATTTTTCTTTGATTATAAAACAATTTAAAATATCTTTCATTTTTATTTTTAAGTTTTGATTTCCAAATTCTTTCTATCCTCTTTCCCTCCACTTCCATCTTCTTGTGACAGTAAGTAATCTGATATAGTTTATAATCGTGTCATCATATAAAACATTTCCATATTAGTCGTTTTAAACAAGAAGACTTACTTGAACAAAAAGAATAGAAATAAAGACAAAAATAAGCATGCTTTAATCTTTATTCAGACAAGATCAGTTCTTTCTCTGGAGGTAGATAGTATTTTTCATCATGAGTCCTTTTCTCCCTTGTAATGAATAAGGCACTCCAGCTTTAAAATTTAAAAAAAAAAAAAAAAAAAAAAAGATCTCGCTCATTTATGAAAATGTATCCATATTTCATAACGTAAAAATTTCACTTCTTTGGTAGAAAGACAGAAATGCAGTTTATGGGTACTCTTCTGAAATCATAACTTTCTCCATTATTATTGTCTTTTAATAAATTGTTCTCCAGGTTCTGGTCACTTGAAGGCATCTGTTCATTACAAGTCTCTCCAAATTCTTCATTAGTCATTAACTGCAATACTGTAATATTCTTTTATTCATATTATTCCTATTCAATTCCTCAACTGATGTCCTCTCCCTAAGCCTCGAATTCTCTTGTTTGAATATAATTAATCTCTTTAGCTTATCATCTTGCCCAACCCTGTATCTTTCTAGACTTTGACACCTTCTTAAAATATGATATCAAGTTCTTGGTCACAGTACTGTATAGGACATATAGTGACCTTTTCCCTCACAGGTTCTGCATCTATACCACAACTTTGAGCCAACTTTGTATTACTTTTTTTGGGTGGTGGGGGGATGCCAAGTTACATTGTTGAATTAAATGGAATTTTTGGTAGAATTAATCAACAGCTATGGAGAACTTTTTGTATGCTGGACACTGGGTCTACAAGTACAAAGAAAGAAGCATTCTTTTATCAGTGTTATGAGAAGAGTATTTTTCTTAAATCTTATGAAAGCCCCCTCAAAATGTGTACAGCCATTATCACTTACAGTATTCAACAACCACTTATTAATAAAATGCCCTAGAGGAAGACAAAACATATATACAGATAAATAAGATAGAAGTGATACCGTGCTTAATATAGAAATAGTATAAGAATATAAAGTGCTTTATGAACAGACATGCGAT
Source organism: Sminthopsis crassicaudata (assembly GCF_048593235.1). Lineage (NCBI taxonomy): Eukaryota > Metazoa > Chordata > Mammalia > Dasyuromorphia > Dasyuridae > Sminthopsis > Sminthopsis crassicaudata. The sequence goes on from NC_133617.1 coordinate 85,653,187, forward strand.
AAATAATTTCGGATAAGATGATCAGAGGGTAATGTTACATTTGTTTAATACTTTATGATGGTTTTCTTTTTATTTCTTTGTCAGTGATGTTGTAGGTGAAACAACTCTGTCAAGAATATAGTACAAGTAGTAATATTCTTATTTTACTGATAAGTAAATTGAGGCTCTAATAAATAGAGTGTCTTTACCAAGGTTATGTGCTTAACAAGTAGCAGAGTCAGGTCATCCTGGGAGTAAATAATGGAGCCAAATATTTGGATTTCAAATTCAGTTCCCTTTCTAACCTTCCCCATTTGTCTTCTTAGAGGGGTTAATGTATGAATTGCACTTTGAAGTATTGGGAGATCAAAAACATCTTTATAATGAAGTGAGGCAGATCTGAAATTAGATTCTATAGGGCTAAGATCTGTACTCATCAATAACTTTTTATTTAGATATTTGTCTTAATATTTCAGGATTGATGGATACAATTTCATATTTTTGGTATAGAAATGTTTTTTATTTTTTATTTTGTTTTTTGCCAGAGCAGTTGACCTTTTTAAGTCTACATTGCATTTAAATCATATTGGAATCCTTAGGGGATAAAGGTACTATTTAGTAGTACATATGAGAACTACTACTGAAGCTGATCTACTGACTTAAATTTTCTTATTCATTCTAATCATCCTCAGAATTTTCATGTTTCTGAAAAGCTCATATAATTGGTTGTCATCATTTGATTTGGCATCATTAACCCAACTTCTTTGACCAATTTTTAAGGCAACCAAGGGAGAAATCAGAATGCCTGTTTTCTAATATCTTTGTCCTCAGATGGTTCTAACTGTGGATTTAAGATTATATTTGAATTTGGTGTACAACTTTGGCTAAGTCAGCCAAAAGCAGTCTTAAAGAGCTTATGGATCTACCACAAATGGACAGTTGTTTTTTCCCCAGCAGCTTATCTCTGGTTTTTAAGATCTCTTTTATATGCATTTCATGTATTGACCTGTCCAATTTAGAAAAATTTTATTGGACAGAAGCATCCAGTCGACAGCTCTGCATGTTTTCATAGAAAAGCATTTTCATTTTTGTTGTTTAAAATTAACCCCTCTCCCTAGTGTAGGCAATCATTTGATTTTATTATACACTTACTTTTTTTTTTAATAGATTAAAAGCATTTATACATTTAGATGCATATAATTTAATCTGAATTGTATTATTATGATTTTATGCTTTGTGTTTCAAAGTTATCCTTAAGATTCACTTTAATTTTTCAGAGAACTGTAGGTTCATTGTTGAAGGTCTTTCCTCTGCTTATGCTAATCATAACCCTTCCATAACTTAGTAGTAGATGGTTTCATCACTTCCTAAAAACAGCAACAAAAACTCATCCTGAGAGCAAAACTTCTGGTAATAAGCCTCATTGCAATTAGGTTGCAACTTTGGAAGAGACACAGAGTTAATATATACATTTTTTAAGGCCCTGATCTTTAGAATGGATAGGACCTTCCAAACCTCATGTACAAGACCAAGAAATCTGAACTTTCTTTGATCTGTGATGTGGCATCCTGGGCCATTGCCAGTCATCTTGACTTTTTGTTTGCCCTTGGATTTCGATGACTGACTCCATTCTACCTCACTTCAGTGTGATCCACTTGCAAGACATCATTCAGTAATGTCCTTCATCCCTCTTTGAGAAGAAACAGACATAATGAGGCATTTTATTGGATTTTGATATACAATATGATCAACAAAAGGCAATGTTTAAAAGGTTTTTGTTTTCCTTCTCTTTACAAAAAAAAAAAAAAAAAAAAAAAGCAGCTGGTATAGTAAAACCAACCTGCAAACTTTAGTCTTGGCTTTGCCAGTGACTGCCTGTGTGACTTTAGGCAAATTACTTAACCTGAAGTTTTAAAATATCAGAGCTGAGAGAGACCTTAGAGACCAGTCCAGATACTTCATCTTACAGAGTAGAAAACTGAGGGAAGAAGGAAATGACTTGTCCACAGTTCTATGGCAAGTTTGCAGCAGAGATAAGATTTAACTTAACTTTTCTTGATTGCCTGACAGTGAATGTTACAGCGGAATTTCGGTGGCCTCATAGAAATTTATTTTATTATCTGTTTATTATCTTTAATCTTTCCTACATCATACTTTATGATTATTTGTGAGTGTGTTTAATCTTCTTTAGTAGATTATAAGTTCCACAAAGTCAAAGATTATTTTTTTATTCTTCCTGGTATCCAACTGTAATGTCTGGGCTAGCTTTCTGGAGGACCTTGGTCTCAACAGGATAGCTACCACAAGGATGGTCAGGAATAGAGTCTAAAGCCTTTATTGTCTCCTTCACAGTCTGTTTACTCTGACTCACTGTGCCCTTCAGCCCTTAAATACCCTATTATAATTGCATTATTACAGTATACTGAAAATGTGTGAACTAAAGAACCATTACATCACCATACTAAGTACTAAGTGTATGTAAACTAGAGAACTATCATCGCATCAATCACACTGAATTAACATGTTGTTGTAAGTATTCTTGCTTCAAGTATACTTTTCTCAGAGTTCCCCAATATCTGTGGTCCTCTACATCTGACACGCATAAATAATACACAAGTATATATCTGAGTGCACTTCATATATTGCAGAGAATTATTGAAAAGATTGCCTAATAATAAAGATCAGTAAAATTAACAATAAAACCTTCATATTCCCCCTTTTAATTTGGAATTTGCTAGTTTGTAAATTATACTAATAAAATTTAATTCAATGTGAAATAATTTTTCAATAATTTCAATGGGAACTAGTATAATATAATTATTTATACCCAACTTAGAGAGACTTCCAAGAGATTTTTTAATTTTTGAGTTTTTCAAAATATGTAATATAGCTATCTATTTAAAAATTCAATTGGAATTAAATATTTTATTAAACACTATTAAATTCAATTTGGCAAACATTAAGCGCCTAGTGTATACAGCAGAGTCAGCTCCCAATCAACATTTATTGTCTACTTATGTTCCAGGCACTGAGAAAGAGCAGGAAAGGGATTGAGAAAAGGCTACCTGATTCTGGGGAATGATGATTCCTGCTACCAGAGTGGGAAATGATCTGAGAAAGTGGCAATTTCAGAGTTGATTTCATCTTGCATAATGATGAATTTTTGTAGCTCTTAAGTCCAGGAAGTATCAGGTCAGAAATGTGAGATGAATTTGGGACAGAGTATGCAATGCTGGATGAATAAAAAATATACAACATTCATCATGGTGGTGAAATATGACATATAAAATATAAAATAGTGCATGAAAATGTCATTGAAGTAAATTGATACTTAACTTTTAAAAGGTACAGAATATTGTTTTGTAAGATTCTGGGATTACCCTAATGGAATAAGATGTGAGGAAAAGGGCTATTTTAAGGTTAGGGAAAATATGAAAAGATCAGTAGAGATAGGAAAGATCATGTTTCTTTGGGAAACTGAGAGTGACCCAGTTTGACTAATGATTAGCATGGCAAATGGCATGTGATCAGGTATATAGTGATAGTAATAGAGCTATAAGTACAATGGTTGCTATTCAAGGACTACAAATATTATGAACATAGAATTAGAGAGCAAGTTAGCAAGAATAATTAGTCATAATGGCAAAGTACTTGAAATGAAGTTGTCATGTACTCTTCCCTCCTTCATCCTCTCTTCTCCAGTCCACATTTCTGTCTGTTTCTCTTTATGCAGTGCTATCCTCACCACTTTCAGCTATGTGGGAGCCCTTCATGCTTTTACTGGATCCAGTTTGTACTATTTACTCTAGAAAATTCTTATTTCCAGCTGTGAATGATGCAATTAAATGGCACCTCTCAGAGTTATGAGACTTTAGAGGACAAAATGAAATCCCTTGCAAATGTCTCAAGGTAGAAAGTGGCATTACAAGGCTCAGTCGTGGCCCACAGCAACCAAAGTGATTTATCTTGACTTTATTATATTTATGTTTCCTTTCATTATTTAATGTGCTTATTAAGTGCAAGAGAGTAGTTGCAAAGTCATAAGCTGAATGATGCCAAAGGGAAAATCAGAAAACACTTTAACTTAATTTGTGAGTTAATTACTACAAGACATTTGAAGATCCACTAGAGGAAAAAAATATGTACTCATAAAAATATTGTGGCCTTCTCTAAAGTGATGGAATAATCATGTGGTTGTTTACTTTTTATGTATGTCTGAGGATACTTTAATTGAAACATGGGTGTAGTTACTTCCTCCATCCACATAGATGGCAATCTCTATCTCGTCTGTAAAATGTTAGTCGTGGAACATGTAAGTATTAAGACTTCTTGCATCTCTATATTTTTTGAAGTTTGAACTATTGTCATCTGTGTAATTTTATTCCATATCTTTTCATAAATCTAGCATAAGAAGCCTGCCTAAAATATAGTATACTTCAGTGTGTATGTGTGTATGTGTGTGTGTATTTTAAATATTTTAAAGGAATGAGTACAACACTTAAGGAGGAAGAAGAATTAGTATTAAAACATTTTAAAAACTAGTTCCTGTGTTATCTTAAGACGCTTTTGTATTTGTATTATTAAATTTTATTTTTGAAAAAGAAAACAATTGTTTGCCAGTTCACTGTACATAGTTTTATGCTAAGGCTCTTGAATAGGATATTATTTTTAGGATTGATATTTGATAAATGTTAACTGTTTCTTTAATTTTTACATCTAGGAATCCCTTTTAAATTAAAAAAATAAGCCTTGATAGTTCAGACAATTTTTGTTTACTGTAAGCATCCCTTTTCCAAACCAGTATCTCAAATAGATATTCAATGTTGCTAACCCGTATCTAGGCCAGGATGGCTGAACTGCTGAGCCTGCTGCCAGGCAGGTGGCAGAACTTCCAAAAAAGAAAAGTAGTTGCTTCCCCAGAGGGCTCATCTTATATATACTTATTGGAAAAAATGACTTTTTTTCTGACTTCTTTGGGAACAAATGAGGAAGACCGAATTTCAACGTGTATCCATTGGGAAGGATTAGTGAATGGTTTGTCAAATCTCAGGTCAAGGGCTGATATTCTCAGCAGGAGAAATTTGGAGTCATCACTGTGAAAACTGTAATTGACCACAGGTCAGTTTTAAAATAGGAACCCTGGGGTCAGCTTTTGCCAGTTGTCTGCCTGAAGAAGGAGAATTTAGATCAGTGGGGTCAAACCTGAAAAGAAGACCATACATAAGGATTCCTAGAGGATGCATATTGATTAGGAACCCACAAAATAATATTATCTGTGTGATGTTGTTATTCTTATTAAGTTGTTTTTCTGTATGTGTTACACTCTTTGTGATCTCATTTGCAATTTTCTTGGCATAGACACAGAGTGGTTTGCCATTCCCTTCTCTAGTTAATTTTATAGATAAGAAAATTGAAGCAAGAAAGGTTGAGTGACTTGCCCAGGGTTACCCACTAGTAAGTGTCTGAGGCCAGACTTCAACTCAGGAAGATGAGTCTTTCTTATTCCAAGCATAGTACACTATCCACTGTGTAACCTAGCTGCTCTGGAATGTTTTATTGTACTTCTCTTCTGTTAAATATTTTCCATTACATTTAATTAAAATTTAATTTAATATCACTTTAATTTGGATAGCGTTCCTCTGGCCTAAGCTGTATTTGATATCAGCTTAGATAATAGATGGTATGTTGCATGTTATAAAGATAGGTTAGGATATTTTTTTGTGGAGTTAATACTTAGATGTTACTTTTTCAGGTTTAGAATTTCATCCTTGTAGTTATTTATTTTTTTATGAGGACAGAGTATATTGCCTCAAACTGTCTCATTCTTTTCACTTCTTGCCCATGTCTTTTTGTGGCTCCCTCTTAGAGGATGTGCTGAAGGTCTTGTCTTTGATTTTTTTTTTTAATGTATTTTCTTTTCTAGCTACTGTAGCAGCTAGATTGTCAGTGGATAGAGTGCAGAGTTTGAAGGAGTTGTCACCTGAGTACCAGGCTAACTAAATTTGAAAATTTTCAGACTAAGGATGGTCACTAGATGGTGGGGACTTTGTTATTGCTCCTATTTTATTATTTAGACCTAACAACTCTAAAACACTCTCTTGAAAGACATGGGGGGTTATGATTGTATCAAGAGAATAGTCATGAAATTTAAGATTGTGGATCTGGTAAAGGTACTGATCAAGAAATGGAAGTGCAGAAAGAGAAGTTAAATCAAATAAGCTGGTTTTAATTTGTTCTTTTTTAGTTTTTTTAGTTGCATGCCCAATTCATTAACCTATCTTTTTCTATTTCAAATGAGCTAGTTAATATAATTGATAAGTGGTGGACCAGACCTTGAACTGGTAAGAGAAGGAGGGATAAAAAAATTTCAGACACAAAAACCTTACAAAAGTAAATGTTGAAAATTATCTTTCCATGGATTTGGAAAAAAAATACGATTGAGGGAAATTAAAAAAAAAAAAAAAAAAAAAAAAAAAAAACAAGTACTGTGTAAACCAGAAGAAAAAAAAACAACCTATAAATATAAGGAATTATTTTTATTGCAACACAAATTTATCTTTCCCTTTATAGTCTTTTGATCTCTTCTGTCCATGGGACCATGAAATCCTAGAATTAGAGCTAGAGGATATACTAGAGATAATCTAGTCTAGGGGTCCTTCACGTTTTTTGTGCCATGGACCCCTTTGGGATTCTTTTGTTTTTAAAACAATAGTAACTTATCTAGAGAAATCCGGTTTTAAAATGTAATTTAAACAATAAAGAACATCTTAAAATGGAAACAGAGTACTTTGGATTTAAATGTCTTTTGGATGGAAGGAAAGAAAGGAAGAGAAATTAGAGAGGAGAGGGAGACACATCTTCAGACACCAAGATTGAAGAAATTTCACTTAAAGTCAGGCCTATCTTCTTTTGGTTACTGTTGTCCTTCCTCTTTGTGTTTGCCGTTAAATGAAGATGCATCTGCTATAAGGGAGCCTGGACACGCTTGCTTTGAGCAATCTAGTGAAGCTTATGAATCCCTTCTAAGAATAATGTTTTTGAATTCATAAAATATATACAATTAAAAAGGATATTAATACTGAAATAATAGTTATAAATTTTAAAAAGTTCCTAGACTCAAGGTAAAGTTCTTATCCAAACACTTCATTTTACAAAGTTTGGGTAACTAAGGCCCAGAATTGTTGAGTGACTAGTTTAAAGTTGCAAAGGTAATTCTTTTCTTTTCTTTTCTTTTTCTTTTTTTAAACTATACCATGTGGCTTTACAAATCACAAGGTAATTATACACTAGTTCATATTGTTCACTGTTGTTTTTTGTAAGGTGTAATGTCCTAAAGGTAATGACAGTGCTTTATACTTATTTGTATCTCCCACAGAACATAATGTTGACTAAATATTTAGTTGATTCCATTTGAAAGTAGGTTCCAGATTCTCTGCTATCAAGAATTCTCATTTTCATGATCAAGATCAACCCAAATTAATGTTTCCCAATGTGAAGGTTTTAATCTCATCATTGCTTACCAGTTGTGGAAATATATTTAGATCACAATCCTATGCTTCGGGGCATTTAGTTTAATCAGCTGCCTGCTGGTTTTAAAAATACACAGACATTTCCAGGAGTGTGAAGTATATATGTCTAGATAGCCAGATTAAGGCAAATGAACTTTGAAATTTTCCTTTAGTAAAGCTTAGCAGTTTGTTGAGTAACCGGGGCGATTGCTATCTTTATTATCAAAGATTGCTTAGTGATGAGTCTCTTGCTGAGTTCCTGGTCTGTGGTCTGCTAACAGTACTAGAATTAATATGTAGGGAACTCCAGGTATGAAATATTGTATTTTCCCTGGAATTTCTTTTCACTGTATTCAATCAAGTTTATGGACATATAGAATGTGGAGCTAGCAATGTGTTCTCTTTCTATTATAGTCCAGACCGAAATCTGGGAAAAGTGTCATGCTCATAATCTAGAACACTCCTACCACGGATCCTTTTTGTGAAATAAAATTACATATCTAAATGGCTGATAGGCGCAACAGTCTAAGGGAAGAGTGAGACAATGGCAAGATGATGTCTTTGGAGTAAGAAAACTTGTCTTTACATTCTGCTTCTTGAACAAGCCATTTATCTTATTTCTACCTAAGTTTCCAAATCTTTAAAATTAGGAAGTATACTAGATGCTTTCCATTTTTTCCTTTTCTTCTCTCCTTCCCTTCCTCCCTCCCTCCCTTCCTTCCTTATAATGTCTGGGCTAGCTCTCTGGAGGGCTTCAGGATCAGAATCAGAATCAGTCAAAGTCCTTGGTCTTTAGGAGGAGAAGTGAAGGAGGCAGGTAAGCTAAAAGAGGAATCCTGGACTCTGGAGTCTGGAGCCTGAATTCTCTCTCCTCCTCATCCTGAGCGACTCTTGGCACTCTCCCTCAGTCCTCCAATCCTTGCCTACTATTACCTCACCGCCACACATTCAGTAAGTGCCAGTAGTGAGGAAAGCCATCACATCACCATCTCATCTAAATATATGTATATAGAACCATTGTCTCACGTGGAGTAGGTAATTAGCTTTAAGTGCTTTGCTGTCCTTCCCTCCTTCCCTTCCTCTCTCTCCCCTTCCCTCCCTCCCTCCATTCCTCCCTCTCTCTCTTCTTCACAAAGCAACCATTTTTTTCAACTACAATACAAGGGGCTAAAATTATAATAGGAGAGAGAGCAATTGCATGCATTAATATATACACAACTATAACCTCCCACTCCGAGGCTACTGATCGCCAGAACCATACATATCAATCTTCCCTAGATACACAGGGAAATTAGACCAAGGTTAAGGTGCCAAGCAGCCTTTCTTTACTGGTGTTCTCGGCAGGGGTTAGCAGGAAGCAAGAGAAAGTGTATGTATGTCTCTGCATTTCTCTTTCTGCATCTCTGAATCTCTCTACATCTTTGCCTCTATGTTTCTCCTCATCCTTCTCTTTGCCGATGGCAAAGCTGGCCATTTATATTTACTCTCCTCTGGGATTACCTTGTGCTTAGCCCACTCAGCACTTCGTAGGTGGATCCGCAGAAGGGAGATACCTGGAGTTAGTGCTACATCCTAAGAAAAAATCTAACACTTGTAAGACACAACCTCCTGCCTCAGAGGGCAAGCCCCCCTTTACTTCCTGGGTCCACCCTACCAGCTGACATGGCGTACATGGCAATTCTCAGAAGGAAAGTCCCTAACATATCCCCCTTTCTGTTTAGTGAGAACTGCTCATAAAACCAGCTTTGATATTAAGAATATAAAAATATCTATATATAAAACAAGTACAAAGATGCAATAAAGGGGATGAAAAGGGAAGTATGTTCTGTGGCAAAGGGGTAAAGGTCTCATCTCATCTTCAATAACTTCTGCAGGCTGACAGGGGCATAGTTCTGGCCCTACCCAATGGGGTCCGGACTGACAAGGGGAGATGAGTGACTTGTAGGCAGCAGCAGCAGCATCCGGTACCAAATGTCAGATCAGATCTAAGGTGATTTCAGGTTGGCCAAGTGTTTGTATTTCTGGAATCCTTCTGAAATCCAGCGGCCTTCCCCATCAGGACCTGCAAGACATAGAGATCCTGGCCCTCTCCAAAGTACTAAGGTTAGACCTTGCCAGTGTCCTTCCTCGTCCTTTCAAAGGACCTTTGAGTGTCTGACGCTTAAAGCCCTGTTTTAAGACTTGGTCCACATCCACCCGTGGCTCTCTAACTTGCACAGCTGTCACCAGGCATGATCACAGGCAAACTTTTACCCTGACCCATTATGCATTCCTGCCTTCCTGTCTCTCAACGAGGCTGTAGAACCTTCCCTTGCAGGGCCTGGCAATCCTCAGTTGTATCCTCTCCCTCAGAGATCACTGACGGCCAATAGGCCTAATCCCAGGCCTTCAGGTCTCTCCAGCCACTGCCTCATCAAGCAGTGGTTCTTGTTCAACAGAGCACCTGGACACAGGAGCTTGGAGCTCAAGTTTGAAAGACACTGGCGCCAGCATTCTCACATCTTTCTGTCATCTCTTCAAGGCTTGCGCCCTTTTCTAAGGAGAGCGTGGCTTTCTGGCAGTGGCATTAGCGTTCTCTCTAGCCAATTCCTGGATAGGAAGACCCCCTGCTTCTCCTTTTCCTACTGACCTCTCAACAGCCTGCTGTAGGAGAGTCATAAAATCAAGGAAAGGCTGTTAGTATGCTGCTGGAGACTAGGAGAGCCAGCAACTCCTCAACATAAGGAGAGTTAACCCTGTAAGTGTTAACTGCTTCTTTCAATTCCTTAAATTTCTTCCACCCCAATGGGTCCCCCATTCTTTTCCTGGGGGCTATTAAACATGCCAAATCCTTGCTTCCTGGTTCCCTTCGCTTGCTGCCTTCTATAACATACATGCTAATTCTGTCTGCAAATCTACTTCCTGCTTCTTTCCCCTGACTCTTCCTGTGACGTCACATCGACTTTTGGTTTGCTTTATCAGTCTTGGGGTCTCGTCTCCCTTTCCATCATCGGACCAGCCGAACTCATGAGGTCCCTGACCAATCCTGTCCGGTGTTCTTCCGTCATCATTTGCAATCTCCTATTCTGAGGCTACTGATTGCTAGGACCATGCATAACAATCTTCGCCATAGGTGATCTTTATAGGTGATCTCAGCAGGGGTTAGCAGGAAGCAAAAGCAAGTATATTATGTCTCTGGGGCTCGCTCTCTGCATCCCTGAATCTCTCTACATCTTCACCTCTCTCTACAAAGCATTACAGTGGGAGAGTAGCATGGCATAGTAGTTTTGTTCTTTTTTTTTAAATTACAATTATACAAAAACTTTTTTTTCCTATTTCCTATTAATAGTAGGCCAAACATAAATCCTACTTCCTTGAATTAGTATACTATATTGAATTAGTGTATTTCTTTTCTTTTAAAAATTTATTAAAGCTTTTTATTTTCAAAACATGCATGAATAATTTTTTAACCTTAACTCTTATAAAACCTTGTGTTCCAAATTTGCACCCTTCCCTGAACCCTCTCCCCTGCATGGCAAGTAATCCAATATTTGTTAAACATGTTAAAAAAGATATATGTTTAATCCAATATATGTATACATATGTATACAATTATCTTGCTGCACAAGAAAATCAGATAAAAAAGGAAAAAAAGGTGAAAGAAAACAAAATGCAAGCAAACAACAATCTGCGCTGTGCCCCCTAGCTGTTTTGGACATATTGAATTTCAGATACTTGTAGGGTATCTAGTTGGAGATGTCTTAAGGGCAATTGTGAAAGACTGGATATATAAATCTGAGCTTCTGAATAGAGATGGTTATTGAACTCATGGGATTTGATTTGAAGTTATCAAACAAAATGAATGCAAGAGTTTTTAGTACATTAATTAAAAAAATTTTTTTTAATGGATATCTCAATATAATTGGTTTCCTTTAGAGGCCTGTTTTATTTTAATCATTTAAAACATCTTGAGAAAAGATCCATAGGCTTTGTCACATTACTAGTGTTGTCCATGGTATAAAAACGGTCAATGACCTCTGAAATGGAAGAAGACAAAAGAGCCTAAGGTCTTAGGGGACACTCATGGTTGTTAAGTATGGTATCGATAAGGATCCAGGAAAAGAGATTGAGAAGGAATGGTCAGACTGAGAGAAGGAGAAGCCTGAAAGAGCTTTGGGAGGAGTATCTAAGATGAGAAGTGATCAATCAGTGTTAAATACTGCAGAGAGGTTAAAAAAAAACACAAAAAACCAAAGAGAATCTGGACTAGAATTATCTGGGATGTGAGAATATAACACTCAATGAGATAATTCTAATCTAAAATAGTGCGTGATATTTGTTTATCATTGGATAAATCAGAGAAGAGGTAGCATTTGAGTTGAACTTTAAAGAACAGTTTCATTAGAGCAGAGTACTTTGCACATAGTAGGTGTTTTCTCCTTCTTTAAATTTTCCTGAAGGCTGGTTCCAGCTTTTGTCCTCATTAGATTAAATCTAGCATTATACTTGTTTGTATATGTTATATCCTTTAACTATATAGCAAGCTTCTTAGGGGTCGAGGCTATCTTTTTTCATCTTTATATTCTGAACAGCAAGAACATTGCCTTGCAAATATAAAACCATTAGTTCCACAGGTCAGACAGAATCACCAGTACAGCAGGAATTGGTCATCACATTTATCTCTGCCTAATAATCAGTCTACTCAGAAACAGGCTAGCCAGGTGTGTAGACAATGGCTATAGGAATAGAAACTCAAGGAGTAATAAATGTAATTTAATTATCAGGAGCAGTAGTACCAGCAGTAACAATTAGGTTAATAGCCTTTTGTTATGGCAGATGAACTGTTAAATAAAACATTGAGCAATTCTCTTGATCAGTGCTTATAAAAGTAAAGGGTTAGAGTTTAGTGATCTCATCCTCTCCCCCCTCCCCCATTCTGAAAAACAAAGCTTAGAGGATATATATAGTAAGCAAAAATAATAATAATTACTAACATACTCATTTCTATAAAGTGTCTAATATAAAGTGATGATTTGGAAAGCCTATCATTTTATCCTTCATATGGTATGAAAGGCAGCATATTGTAGTAGAAAGAACTTTCTAAATCTAAGTATCCTTTATATAAAAAGAAAGTCATAAATAATACACTTTTTAAAGGGATACTGTTATGAAGATACTTTTAAAATCTTGAGTACAAGGCAAATGTGGTTTATGGTTGTTGTGAAGAAGCTAAATGTCCTAATCCATTTCTAGAAAACTTTGCCAATGAAATGTAGGTCTTGGCAGAGTCTATAAAGTCTAATGTGGCTCATCTGAGGAAAAATATAGCTAATTCTAGGGGGCTGTAATCTAAAGGTTTTGGTCAAAGAAATTTAGGAAAATATGCATGCGTGTGTGTGTGTGTGTGTGTGTGTGTGTGTGTGTGTGTAGTAGTAGTAGTAGTAGTAGTAGTAGTAGTAGTAGTAGTAGTAGTAGTAGTAGTAGTAGTAGTAGTAGTAGTAGTAGGCTGGGAGTATTATGGAAAGAAGCCTGATCTGACCTGGCCAATAATGACTCCAAGTTGGAAGGAACATTAGAGGCTATCTAATCTAAACTCCTATTAATCTGAAAATTCCTGCAGCACCTTCTACAAGGGATCATGCACAATTTAATATCTTTGATCACAGTATTGGATAGATTTGATGTTTAGGAAATTCACCTCTATGCTCCTGTACTGTTGCTATGTATTGTTCCTTGATGTACCCTCAGAAGCAAAACAGAATGAACCACAACAAGCAACAGCTAATATTTATATCATATATGTATTCTTGGGCAAGGCACTGTGCTGAGTGTTTTACAAATATTTCTAGTCATCTTTGCAACAACACTGGGAGTAAATGCTATTATTATTCCAATTTTTTATTATTGTCATTGTTGTTGTAGTTGGGTTGTTTCAGTCAGGTCTGACTTTTTGTGACCCCAGTTTGGATTTTTTTGGCAAAGATGTTAGAGTGGTTTGTCATCTCCAGATCATTTTACAGATGAGGAAATTGAGACAAACGGGATTAAATGGCTTCCCAGGGTCACATAGCTAATAACTATCTGAGGCCTGATTTGAACTTCCTTTGTACCAGGTACCATTTGTACCAGACCCAGAACTGTATCCACAGTGCCACCAAGCTTCTCAAAAATCTAATTTCAATTTTAAAAAAATAGCCCAAGAAATAGATTAGTTAATCAGTGGAATAGATTAGGTTCACAAGACAAAATAGTCAATAACTATAGCAATCTGGTGTTTGACAAACCCAAAGACCCCAGCTTTTGGGATAAGAATTCACTATTTGACAAAAACTGCTGGGAAAATTGGAAATTAGTATGGCAGGCCCACATTGGCCCACACATACCATAAACCAAGATATGATCAAAATGGGTTCACGATCTAGGCATAAAGAATGAGATTATAAATAAATCAGAAGAACATGGGATAGTTTACTTCTCAGAGTTGTGGAGGAGGAAGGAATTTGTGACCAAAGAAGAACTAGAGATCATTATTGATTGCAAAATAGAAAAAAATGATTATAACAAGTTAAAAAGCTTTTGTACAAACAAAACTAATGCAGACAATATTAGAAGGAAGCAATAAACTGGGAAAACATTTTTACAGGAAAAGATTCTGATAAAGGCCTCATTTCCAAAATATGTAGAGAATTCACTCTAATTTATAAGAAATCAAGCCATTCTCCAATTGTTAAATTGATCCAACTATTCTGGAGAACAGAAAGTTGTCAAACTGTGCATAACCCTTGATCCAGCAGTGTTACTACTGGACTTATATCTTAAAGAGATCTTAAAGAAGGGAAAGGGACCTGTATGTGCAAGAATGTTTGAGGCAGCCCTTTTTGTAGTGTCTAGAAACTGGAAACTACGTGCATGCCCCTCAATTGGAGATTGGCTGAATAAATTGTGGTATATGAATACTGTGGAATATTATTGTTCTGTAAGAAATGACCAACAGGATGAATACAGAGTGGCTTGGAGAGACTTACATGAACTGATGCTGAGTGAAATGAGCAGGACCAGGAGATCATTGTATACCTCAACAATGATACTGTATGAGGATCAATTCTGGTTGGAATTGGCTATCTTCGGCAATGAGAGGATCCAAATCAGTTCCAATTGATCAGTAATGACCAGCTACACCCAGCAAAAGAACACTGGGAAATGAGTGTGGACCACAACATAGCATTTACTCTTTCTGTTATTGTTTGCTTGCATTTTTGTTTTTCTTCTCAGGTTATTTTTACCTTCTTTCTAAATCCAATTTTTATTGTGCAGCAAAATAACTGTATAAATATGTGTACATATATCGTATTTAACATATACTTTAACATGTTTAACATGTGGACTACCTGCCATGTAGGGAAGAGGGTGGAGGGAATGAGGGGAAAATTTGGAACAGAAGTTTTTGCAAGGGTCAGTGTTGAAAAATTACCCATGCATATGTTCTGTCAATAAAATTCTATAATAAAAGCAAACCAGAACAAACTTAGCCCATGAGGAAATTGACAGCAACTATCATTGCCACTAAATCTCTTCTTCTATGAGGTAAACCTCCCTGATCAGTGTCTTCATTTAACCTTTATCACAGTGCCTGGAACAGAATAGGTTATTATATGCTCCTTGACTGTTAAAGTCTATATGGTATGGTCTTCAGTTCTTTTTGCCATCTTTAACTGACTCTAGACATGCTTTCAGTTAGTGACTTTTCTAACATGTGAGATGCAGCACAGAACCTAGTACTCCATATGTGGTTTGACCAATTGGAATTTGTTGTAGAGGGATTTTTGTTCAGATATTAGTTAGACCAGAAGGCTTATAAATTTCATTCCAACTCAGAAATTCTATGATTGCATTTGATTCCTGTAGTCTCAATTTGAAGAATGAGCAACTCACTTCAAACACAAACATTCTGTGTTCTGTAGGATAGTGGGAAGGCCTAAGACTTGGGTTCAGAAACTCTGCCTCTTCTATTTTCTTAATATCTTTGTAACCTAAGACACAGCATCTAAGCTCTCCAGGCCTTTGTTTCCTCAACTGTAAAACTGGAAGGCCTAGGCTAGATGGCCTGTAAGGTCTCTGCAGCTTTTAGTCTGTGATAGCCAGTGATCAGAATTGCTCTCTCCTTTAAGGCATTCCATTTCATTTTTGAACAGTTTTAATTGGAAGGCTGGGGAAAGATCTCTGGACTTAGGTTTGAATTCTAGCTGTTTTATTACCTCTGTGATCTCTGGTGTCTCTGTATTTCTTTTGGACTTCAGTTTCCTTATTCATAAAATATCTTTGAAATTTAAATGGAAAATTACAATGGATAATTATTCTGGAAGTCTGTTCTCCTAAGGCATGATACTATAATGACTTAGTAGGAATAAATGGAAAATAGATAAAAATATTTCCAGAATAGGCTAGACTTTGGTTAGATTTTGGAAGCATGTAATTAGAATTATGCCAAGCTCAAAGTTGAACCTACAATTTCCATCCACCATTGTTCTACACACAAAAGATTGTACTTAATACAAATGCAATAAATTATGGTCAGTCAATTGTGAATTCTCTGTAATAGTTGTCAGCAACCTGAACATTTTATTTACTTAAGTTTTCTCATGGAAATCTAATTGCCATGTTCTGCATAAAGGAAATTATAAGTAAATGTCTGTTGTCAAAAAAGCAGTCCACTTGTGTAGTGTTCTGGTTGGTTTTCTGGAGGTCTTGGAGCAGCCTTCCTTTCAGTAGAGTAATCACCAGGAGAATAGCCATGTGTTAAAATCCAAATCCTTTATCTCCTTCACAATCTAGTTTCCTTGCCTGGGGTGCAGGCTAGCTTTCTTAGAGGCCTTCCAGAGTCTTGGTTTTAGTGGGGGGAGCAGGAAGACAGGCCATTCACCAAGAGGCTGAGGAAGATGGAATGAATCTCTTTCCTTTAATTCTTGGCTCTGACTTTTGCTAAGCCTTTAATAATGACAGTTTATAGAATTAGGATAGTGGGACTTTACATTTTTGATTCACTTTATCAATTTTAAGACGAAGAAACTTGACACCCAGGGAAAGGGAAGCTACTTGTCTAATACAACAGTGGCTTAACCACTTAGATTTATGGTTCGCAACAGACAAAGTTAGGATTTGAACTCAAGTCTGAGGCAGCTAGGTGGCACAGTGCAGGTAGATTTTACCTCAAGATACATTTTAACTCTTGACTGAAAGCTAGTCACTTTAGTTCTTCCAGTTGCACTTTTCTTCATCTGCAGACATTAATAGCATTTAACTTAAATTGGCTGTGAGGATCAAACGAAATATTTGTAAAGCATTCAAGTGCTATCTTGTCCTCATCTGTAAAAAAGGGGCAGTACTTGAACATTCTACCTAAAAGATTGTTGTGAAGAAAGCAAGTTTGAAAGTCATAATATATGATAAAAATGTGAGCTATCATCAAGATATCTGCAATCTGTAGGTTTCATTTTTCTTTCTTTTAAAAAGTTACTTTCCAGTTTGACACAATTGAGCAACAGTTTTTCAAGTTATATTTATGTCCACATATTGTCTGGCCTGCCTGTATCAGAAACCAAATTACGTTTTAGTTTCCTTAGATTAGCCTTATCTCTAAACTGAATTCATTTTGTAGAAAACTTTGTATTAGATTTTCTAATCCCACAGAGATCTGTTTCTTTTGTAGCTTACATGATTAATTTGAGAGATAATAATGAGCCAGTCTATCTTAAGAATCTCTGTAGGCATTTAAATTTAGTTGTATTGTTGTCCTCTTAATTGAATAATAAATTAATTAGCTATCTTTTTAGATGCTTAAAAGACTTTTAAGATAGGTATAAAGGCCTCCTGCTCCAAGCAGGAAAAACTCCTTTTACAGATTTGCTGAATCCCCTTTACAAGGAACAGTAATCATTTAAAATCAATTGTTATTCTCAGTAGTTGGTGGATTTTCATATGCTGTTATTTGTTATGGACGATAGTGTTCTTTTAAAATACAAAATTATTGGCCAAAAGTTATTCTACATTGTCTCCAACTTAACTGTCCTTGTATCTTTGCTTACATCTGGCTTTTGTATTGGGGAGGAGACGCCCAAATATTTTATACTACTTATATTTATTTGGTGGTTTAAGATCAAGTTCAGAACCTTACACATCTTGTTTCAGTAGATCTAGAATTTTATGAGTGTGACTATTTCCACTTTGTGCATAGCACAGCATACCTATGCTCTAATTCTGTCCTTTTTCCATCATGGATTGTTCACTTGAGACCCGTTTAATATGCTAGGAGCTTTTGATAGATCATTTTTACATTTTATGCATATATTTGTAATTCCCTTTTGCAACATGATCAACTCACTTTCTTTTCTATTCCTTCTTTGTTCTCAGATGTTTTTAGTTCCTAAATGATGTCTCTTATACCACATCCTACATTTTGATCATTATTGGAATAATATGATATCCTAATTTTTCTAAGTCCTATGACTAAAAGGGAGAAAATAAGGTGGACAGGGAAAGAAGATGTAGCGGGTGTAGCCCCTTTAAGATTCCTTGTCTGATCTACAAGATATTCCTAAGGGAAAAGATCCGTATCTGAGGCAGTTTGGGCTGTACCCAGCCTCCAGTTGGTTTGGGTTTTCAGCCCCCTTTGATACAAGATCTGGTCAAACTAGTCTGGGCTTGTACCCAGCCCCCCACCGGATCTGAGCTGGCTTGGATAAAGTCCGCCAAAAATCTGGCCTTCAAAGAATTAACCTGAGCTCCGCCCATTACTTCTTCAAGCAGATAAAAAGAGCAAAGCTAGAATCATCTTTGGTCAGAGATTTGAAAGTTGCCAGCCAAGATGCTGGCATCAGAGATTCTCTGTGCGCGCTTTCAGCGTTTATCTTCCTCTATCTAATGCTTTTTACTAACCAGACCTTAACCTTGCTTCCAAACCCTGCAATAAACATCTTTTTACCCATCTCGGTTTTCGGCCTGTAAATTCATTTACTGGGATCTCACAGCCACTAGACCTGATTTAACTTTGTATCCTTTCGCCGAATCCTAAAGGGGTTGCAGGGGACTCCATGTGACTCCCTGTGCCCCGAGAGCTGCCACTAGACCTCATTTAATCCTATTGAGGTACATACCTCATTATTAGGTATTTGCCTCATGACTTGGTTCAAGTTACCTCATCATTTTGAGGTTCCCTATTACCTTATCAGAAGATTCTAGGATCATGGATCTATAGCCTTATCCTTTCATTTTACCCATGAAAAAAGTAATTTTGGTTTAGGAAGGATATGTGATTTGTTTGAGAAGGAAAAAAAAATTAAATATATACAATTAGATAGCTATATTTTAGGATCTATTTGATTTCCTTCTTTTGTTATTTTGTTTCAACCAACTCAACAACAAGATCTGAACTCTTCTCTTAGTATTGATTTTAAAGTGACAAAATTTCATGAATGTTGGCCTTAGATTTTATGTAGGAATTTTTGACATTATTCATATTCTAGATTCCTGTGAACTCAGATGGTCTTTAATTCAGACTTTTGTGAAAGTGAAACTTTCTCTTTAGTTAGTCTAGAACACTGAAAACTTTCTCATAATTACAACAATTTTTTTAAAGTAATAAGCTTATTATCTTCTGAGAATTTTACTAAAAAAAATTAACCAGTAGATGCATGTTCCCCCATTAACAGAATGTTACATGTTATAAGTCAGACTTATTTTTTCTAGTCTTACCGTATTTTTATGTGGATGTCTTATCTGTCACCTCATACTCAGTGTATCTAAACACAATTAATGATCTCACTTCCTAATTTCTTTGATGCCTCTGTTCTCTGTGTCTAGGTTCAAAATCTTATAATCATCTTTGACTTCTCACTTCCTTTATTTCCCATTTCCAATGAGTCATTCAGTCACCAAAGTCTCTTAAGTTTTATTCAGAATCTCTCTCACATCATGTTCCATGTCTGCATGGGAAATGAGAAAAATGAATGGCATAGACAAAGGCCCTAAGTGTGTGTCAGAATTTTCTTAGATAGACCTTTTATAAGAAAGCCATTGAAATCTTCAGGGACAAGTCCTGGACAGGATTGACTTTGCGACAGGACATATATCCTGCTGAGTTTAAGAATTTCTCTTCATGATGACCTTTTTGGGGAGACAGTTGGAATTAATCGACTTGGCCAGGGTCCCACAGCTAGTCAGTGTCTAAAGCTGGATATGAACTCAAGTCCTCCTGACTAAAGGGCTGATGCTTTACGTACTGCACTGCCCACAGTTCTGATGACTTTCTTTGTTTCACTGACATATAGACTGCTACACAAACCCTCATCAGCTGTGTGTTCTCGGTCTTTCCAGAGTACTGAATAGCCTTCATGGTGTAGAGTGTGGAATACCAGCTTCAGAACCAAGAGGACCTTAATTCAAGTCCTGCCTCTTGTGCCAGTTAGCTGTGGGACCCTGGGCAAGTTACATTCCTCAGTGCATTAGTCTTACTTGTTGGACTATAAATTGCAAACAAGGTATTTAAGTTCATGATTATAGTGAGCTTTCTGATTCTGATGTGCCTTATACTAGTGAAATCCTAGCTCTATTTCCTATCCTTTACATGTGTCTTCACCTCTTTTCCTACAAATAAATCCCTAGTGCAGGGCCTCAATATCTAAATTGTGCCAAAAGCCCTTTAGTTGATCTCCTTGATTTTTATTCTTATCCTTTTTCTTCTATTGCTAGATTAATCTTCCTAAAATACTGTTGTGTTTTTTTAAAGCATCTTTCCTACCCCTCACTCCCCCAGTGTTCCACCCTCTGGGTTCAATAATTTCAATAGTTCCTTATCATTTATCATATTTCACTTAAAAATGATTAGTCAGGTTTGGATGCCCTCCTTAATATATTTATTTTCTGTGCTCCCCACCCCCATCTTGCCCACTAGTATTTTCTACTTTCTGTCTCCTCTTGATTAGTGCCTGGTTCCTTTATTGCCTCAGGAAAAAAATATGTCATAGTCATTCCTGCCTTTATAACCTTACTCTTGGGTTTGTTTTTGTTGTTGTTAGATGATAGACACACTTGTTAGTGCTGAGAGATGAATCCATGATATGAGGGCATTATCTGAAGCAAAGCAGCAATACGTTATTGGCCTGATATACCCCTATATATTGGTGAGGACCTGATTCCTCGGGCTGAACAGAAATAAAGATGTTCATAATGAATTATTACTAAAAAGACTTTTTTCCTACCTCTTTCTGCATACAATGTGTTTTTGTGTTGCTATAGCTCTAGATGTGCTTAACCAGTTCTTGTAGTACTTGGGTATTGATTCTTCATATTTCGTTGCTTTCCCTGCTGTTATAACTCCAGATTGTACTGATTTGGACTAATCCTACATAAAGAAGTCCTTTTTGCAGTTTGGCCTACCCTCAGCATCACAGAATCTCATGGAACGATCCTCAGAGCCATCTGAACTCACCAGACCAAGTTACCCTTTAGCTTTTGCTTGGAAAGGTTGTGAAAAGAGGAACCCTTTATCTTCTGAGACAATCCATTCTACTTTTTCATAGCTCCAATTGTTTGACATTTTTTCATATCATACTTAAATTTTCTTTCTTTTTGTGACTGCTAACCCTTGCATCATAGGATTATAGATTTAGAAATATAAAGGATCCTGGAGGTCAATTAATCCAAACCCTTCATTTTGTAGATTATAAAACTGAAGCACAAATAGATTAAGTGATTTATCAAAGATTCCACAGGAAGTAACTGAGGCAGGATGGCTATCCCTTTCACATTTCAATTTTCTCCATCACAGTTACAATATATCATGGTTGGCACGGAACTTTTGGGGGAGTTTTGTGGAAGCCACAGATGACATGCAAGGGCCATCATACGATACAAAGTGAATAATCAAAAATGCAACCCACGTTTTATGACATGGGTCTGTAAATACCCCTAAAAAGAAAAGAAAAAATCTGTTGAATCGTTAGTGCTCTTTCCTTTGTGCCATGCTGTCTCTTTTTTTGCTCCTTATTTCAGTATTATATAAGTTATTTGAGGACAGGAGGTAACTTACTTGGTATTCATCTGTGGAGTCTAGCACAGGGTGCTTAGCATATAGTGTTTACTTAATAAATGCATGTTTTCTTGATTTTTATGTCCCATGGTACCCAGCAGAAAAAAGTCATATGATTGATTTAGAAGATAGTTACCATAATCTCCTTTCTTCCCCTCCCCCCAAATAATCTCTTTTGGCAAAACCGTTTTGTTTCCTTTAACCATTCTTTGTTATGATATCTATTTGAGTCTATGCATGTCTCCTTTCTTTTCAGGATACCCATTCTAGTTAGTTTCATGCTTTTCTTAAAATGTGGCCCTCCTGGATTGACATAAATTCATTAACAATATTCTTTAGGTACATATTTTTCATTTACTGTCTATGTGGTAATAGAAAAATTACTATCCCTTTCTGGGCACTAATCGTCTTCCTTGTAAAATGACTGGTTTGTGTCTGCTTCTTTCTGACAACTTTTCTAGCTCTGACATTCAGTGGTGGTATGTCATTCTGACCTGTTGACCTTGTTTCCCTGAGGAGTCATTCACTTATTTTTTTTTATCAGTAGACATAATAAGATTAGTTTCCTTCTTATTTTCCATACTTCACTTTTCTCATTAAAAATGTAAGATAGCTGTTTTTTTTTTATTTTTTTTTTTAGTTGAAGTATTTTGGGATGCTTTATTGATTTTTGTCTTCATGCCCATTTATTAATGGGTTCTGAGTATTCTTTTTGCTTAATTGCAAAATCTTTCTTCTTTCTTTCTTTCTTTCTTAGTCTCAATTGAATGCCATGGACTTACTGTGATTTTTCAGTTGTCCTAATCCTGTCTCTGTAATCTCAACTGATTAGTATATTTTTAGATCAGTATATTATTCTTTTTTTTTAAATATATGAAATGAATAATTATTCACAAAAAAAAAGGATCACATCAGCATAATATAGTGGCAAGAGCCCACAGCTTGGAGTGAGATCTCGGTATTTATTCAGATTCCAACTATTCATTTATTATAATATGATCTATAGGTCTTTTCACCTTTCTTGGTTTTAGCTTTTTCACCTATAAATGTTAATAATAATAATACTTGTGTTATCTGCCTCAAGAAGAAAACACTTAATAACTAAGCCTGATAACTAAATTAGAATTATTATAAAAATAATAAGAGACATTTTTATGTCTCATCTCCCTCCTTAAAATAAAGGAATAGACACATTTTCTAAAGTATTAAATAGAAATGTAAATACTTATTTATTGAGGGCCTTTGTCATATAAGATGAGGTTTACAGTGCTATGGAATAACTCATGTTTCTCTGTCCATTTGAACTTTACCAATCCCGTTGATTCATCTTCTTCTTCAGTCCACATATCTTCTGTTATAAACTTAGTGCAAATACAATTAGCTCCATTTTTTTTTCCATGGAAGTTGAATGACATAGGCAAGATAATTTGTGCTCTAAGTAATAGAATTGCTACCCCATCTGATTCCACGCCCACTTCGTTTTTTTATTTTCCAAGGATGACTTCTCTATCTCATGGCACAACTAGGTTAGAGAGAAGTTTATGAGGAAGTATTCTTTTTGAAATATTCTATTTCACTCTGTTTTACAGATGTGCCTTTCACATTTATATAATGCCTTATGCTATGGAAATCTCTTTTTCATATTAGCTAATATTTCAAAGGGATAAATAATTCTTAAATCTTTGATTTCATAAAAGATGTGAGAGATTTTGAAAGAATATGATTTGGAGAGGGTCCTCAGCCATCTATTCTAACCCATATTTCATGGGTCTTTTGGTATATATGTACACTTATGCCATATGTTTATGTATGTGTATATACACATACTTAGCATAAATGTGTATATATTGTGTGTATAGGTTTGTATGTTTAACCAAAGGAGGACAATGTCATGTATAACAATAGGAAATAAAGCTTTAAAGGAACACAAGATCCTTTTTCAAGGTCCATTCCCAAGAGGTTTAACTTGTGTATCAGGATTTGGGGTTTTCTTTTTCCATCTTTGTATATGGGGTTGTGGATTTTTGCTATGTTCCATGTCCTGACTGGTTGTCAGATCTAAGTTTCTCTCTTCATGAGGACATGTACACTGGGTTTGGGTATCCAGTCATATTCTTCAACTTCTTTTTAGTCACTTGACAAGTCTTTATTATTATTATTATTTTTGCTGAGGCAATTGGGATTAAGTGACTTGCCCAGGGTCACACAGCCAGGAAGGGTTAAGTGATTGAGACCACATTTGAACTCAGGTCCTCCTGATTTCAGTGCTGGTGCTCTATCCACCGAAATACCCAGCTGCCCCCACTTGACAAATCTTAATCATTCCTGGATGTGCTCATGACCAAGGATTCTGGCCAGCAGGACTGATCTGGGCCAACCATATATCTCTTCTTTTTTCTTCTACCTAGATTTTTCTTAAAATGGAAAAATTAAAGAGAATACTTAGAGGAGATTTGGTTCCTATTTCCTAATCTAGGAAAGGTTGTCATAGGGAAGAAAAATTAGACTTGTTTTCTATGACTCCTAAGGAGAGAACTGAGATTAAAGGGTGAATTTTACAGAAAAAATAGATTCAATGGGGCAGCACATGGTAAAGTAGATAAAGCACTAGCCCTGAAGTCAGGAGAACCTAAGTTCAAATTTGGCCTCACTTAACACTTCCTAGCTGTGTGACTGTGGGCAAGTCACTTAACCCCAATTGCCTCAGCCAAAAAAAAAAAAAGAAATACACACACACACACACACACACACACACACACACACACACATATATATATTTCCCCAAGCTAAACTTAAGGAATAATTTTGTAACAATTGGGCCTATCTAATATTGTTATAGGCTCCTTTTCATGTTCCCTCCTTGAGGATGCTCATTTAGAGGCTGACCAATTATTTCTGGAGGATATTTCAGGGTTGGATTATTTGGGGCCAATGACTGAGACAGATGACCGTGAAGGCTTCAATGAATCCTAAAATTCTGTGATTCTTTAAGAAATTCTCCGTGGTGCTTACAGAAGTAGTCCATAGCAGAATCAATGGAAAGAAATAATCTGAATTGAGATCTTTTCAGATAATGTGGTAGAGAGCAATATAATCCACATCTATTACACTTGATCATTATCTAAAATATATAGATAAAAAACAAATTTCTGATACATTTCTGAATGCATCATTTCTGAAAATTCTGATGTTTTAAAAAATTGCACTTCATCAGCTTCACCACAGAGTGCTGCCCTTATTCAATGCATTGTTCAACTGGACATATTTCAGTGGTGTGAAGAATAGCATTTTAAAAACATTTTATTTGAAAATTGAGTATTTCAATTGTTTGGTTATGGTATTTCTTTCTCCCTATTGTGTATGTGTCTACTCGTGAGCTTGAAGAGTTATAAGACCTGATTTTCCCTCTCATTTTTCTTGAGTGGTAGGTGGTAAATTTAGAAGAAACTAAAATATCTTTTGCTGCTGTACTGTAAACACAGTGCTAATTTTTCTTTTGACCATAGGTATAAGATATTTAAATAAGTCTCTGACTTGTTGTTATGTCAGGTTGTTTTATACATAATTTTCTAATTTATGGGGAGGAAAGAGGGTTGGAGTCAGATTATTATATATAAATTTTGGAAGAGAAACACTGCATTTCAGTGGTACGGGGACAGCTTGTCCTGTCTTCTAGAGACATTAAAGGTGATTTTTTTTTTCCTCTTCTGAATTTCTAGTGATTCCATTGTTATACTCAACAGGAGGAGAATTGGATGAAATGGTATCATTTCTTTTTTAATGTAATAGATATGATACCAAATTTAATGAAAAAGAAAATTCAAGATCAACAGAGAAATGTAATATACAATTATTTCTTGTGGACAAGAATAATAGACTCCTAGAATTTTAGAACTGAACATGATCTTAGTGGTTATCTAATCATAGATTTGTAGACTCTTAGAGTTAGAAGGACCTGCAAAGTCATGTAGACTTTATTATACAGAGGACAATTCTGAGACTGTTAATATTGAAGTAATACCCTTAGATTATATAATAAGTAAATGGCAGAACTTCAGATTTTTTTTATAAAATAGAGTAAATGAAGTTTTTAATATGAAAACAAAATCAGCATAAATTTTGAAATCCCAAGCAGCAACTTCTCCTAAAATTGACATTTTCACCTCTCTTGTCTCCTTCCCCTAAGAAAGGGCTCCATTAATGAGCATTACTGATCAACGGTTCATTCATGTGATTTCTGAGACATTTTATTACAACTAAGGGAATTTCCTAAGGTTGCTTTTTAAAAGATCAGGAGTAAATGAAGTATATTTTTTGAGTGCTGATTTGGAATATCCCATGTCCTAGGCTTACAGAATAAACATTATTTGTCTTCTTGCTAAAAAGTTTATCCATTTTTCTAGGTTATAAGCACTGGAATCATATAAATCAAGCATAGAGGATAAAAGGATTTTAGAGATAAGGGGAGAGTGATCATGAGAGGTCTTGGAGATCAAGCTTCTCATCTTCTCCATGAGAAACTAAGCCCTAGAGAGTGTAAATGATTTGCTCAAAGACACAGAGATAGTAAGTACCACAGGCAGAATTTGAAGTCAGGTCATCCTAACTTCCAGTCGGTTATTCTGTTCATTGTACTACTAAAGTTCCTTTCTAAGTACATTTCTAATCTGAAGGAACCAGTGTGGCTTAAACTTCTTTAAAAATTCAATTTAATTTTATTTTCATTTCTGAAATCTCACTCTCCTTCCTTCCTCACTCCAGGCATTGAAATTAGAAAAATAAAATCTATTACAAATATGTATAGTCATGCAAAACAAATTTTTGCTTTAGCTATATTCTTCTCTCCCTACCTCCCTGAAAAAAAGAAAGAAAGGAAGGAAGACAGAAATGAAATATGATTCAATTTGTATCCTAAATCCATCAGCTCTCTGGTGGTAATTAGCATATTTCATCATAGATTCTTTGAAATCATGATTGATCATTGCGTTGATCAGAGTTCCTAATTCTTTCAAAGTTGATTTTCTTTACAATATTATTATTATTATTCTTGTATAAATTCTCCCACTGGTTCTCTTCACTTCACT
Source organism: Sminthopsis crassicaudata (assembly GCF_048593235.1). Taxonomy (NCBI): domain Eukaryota; kingdom Metazoa; phylum Chordata; class Mammalia; order Dasyuromorphia; family Dasyuridae; genus Sminthopsis; species Sminthopsis crassicaudata. The sequence goes on from NC_133617.1 coordinate 85,679,820, forward strand.
TTTATTTCATGCAAATATTTCCAAATTTTTCTGAAACCATTCCTTTCATCATATCTTGCAGCCAAATGTTTTATCATCTTCATAATTTTAGTTCTTCCCTAATGGATAGACATCCTTCAGTTTTCAATTCTTTGCTATAACAAAAAAAAAATTGCTATATATATTTTTTTTCTTCAAAATATGACTTCTCTGTGACTCTTTTGAACTGAAGATGTAGTCATAGTTAATTGAACTTTCAATCCAGTGTTTTAAGATGTTATATATTTCTCTGGTTAGAATTCTTGCTTTCAAACTGAATCAATAACTTAGAATTGTATTTTGAATGACTTATTCAAATCTTAATTTTTATGTTCCTGAATCTTTTTAGAGGCATTTGTAATCTTATTGTATTATATTTATCTAAATCTTTTATCTTTTTTATTATATTAGAAACTAATGTGAAGATACTATTCCTTTTTTTTTTTAACATTTCATTTACATATTTTATGTGTGTGTGTGTGTGTGTGTATTTATTTTCCTCCAAATTGTTGCTTGACTTGTAGTGAACCTGATATTGTGTCTTTGAGAGCACAAAAAAAGGACTATTCTATTATATCATAAGCACATTTTTTTCTTCTGGTACAGATATAGGCTATTTCTAGAGTTCTGAACAGAATTAAATGGTATCCTATCTGAAGTTTGGCTTCTTATGATCTATAGGCATGAAAGAAATACTGTTTAGTACAACCAAGTCAGAGTTTTTAATCTGGTTAATGGGATATGTTTCAGAAAATCATTAAATATTCAAAAGGCTCTAGCAGTTTGAGGGACCAGAAGGACTTGCTACAGAAGATGAGATTTGATCTGAGTCTTGAAGGGAAGCAGGGAAAGTGAGGATGTGATGGTAAAGGTGAGACTAACAAAGTCAGTGAGAGGGAGATGGAATGTCATATGATAGCATGTAGATTGTATGGAAAGGGATAAAGTTTAAGATGCCTGACTGGTACATTTACCCAGTTATTAACTTCTGGAGGGGTAGGTTTGAAGAATTGAGAGCTGGAAGGAATATAATGGATCATTTTAGAGAAACACCTCATTTTCCAGATAAGGAAATGTCTCTCCAAAAAGACAAATTATTTATCCAAACTCCCAGGGGAGACTCAGTCTTTGTCACCAAATCCAGTGCTTTAAAAAACAAAAGTATGTAAGACTGATTTTGTTGCCAACAACAAAGAAATGCTGCTCTTTTTCATCTAAACTTCTTTGAGGCCATGTCTCTCCTACATATCTAGTTGATAATAAAAGAATTCAAATACATATGTTTACATTTATTCTTTCTTTTCTTCTATCTTTTTTGGGGAAAGTGGACTTAGAGATTTTCATAGAGGAGATAGACCATTTCACAGAGGAGATAGACCAGGCATGAAATGATGGAAGTAATAAGTATTTATCTGAAATATTTAGCACCTACCACATGCCAGCAGGCATTATGCTGGATACTGAGGACAGAAGGATTAAAAACAAAACATTTCTTTTCATCACATTCTATTAGGGGAGAAAAGGTGCTCATGTTAGCACATACAAAATTAAATTTAATTTAGGGTGGGACAGGTTCTAGCATTTGGGGTTATCAAGAAAGGTATCAAGTAGAAGCTGGTAGTTGAACTCCACTTTTAGGGATGTTAGGGATACTAAGGAGTGAATGTGATTATATCCTGCTTTCTAAGCCCGTGGTATACTTGTTCAGAGATTCAAAGATAGATATGTAATGTTATGTGTCAGAAACAATAAGAAGTCCGTTAGACTGGAGAATATAATCCAATAGTTATACAAAATTAATTCCTTGAAGAAAGCTAATGTAGAATAAGGCTTGAGAAGCTTTTGTAGTACAGTTTCAGAAGTGCTATACAGAGGAATTTGTATTTGATCTTAGAGATAAGGGAAGCATAGAAGTTTATAGAGTAGATGAGTGATATGGTGACAACTTTGCTTTTATAAAGACCCTCTCAATTCTGCCCTGGTCAATGTATAGTTAAGGTCAGGGATATAGATGATTATGATTCAGCAAAAGACATTTACAAGAATAGGTTAGATAAGTAGGAGAAGAATCAAAAGAAATTGTGTCATTAAAGTCAGAAGAGAATAGATATAGAGAGAAGAAAATATTTAGGAAGAAATGGCGGTCATCATTGGAAAATGCTGAGGAAAAGTCAAAAAGGGTGAGAATTGAAAAAAGGTCATTGAGTTTGGCAATTAAGTGATTTTTTAGTCACTTAGTAATTTTGAAGAGAAATATTTTAGTTCAGGGATTTGATCAGAAGCCAGATTATAATGGTTTGAGTAATGAATAAGAGAAAGGGAAATGGAAATAGTGTTTTGTTTTGTTTTGTTTTGTTTTTTCCTAGGAGAGATTTTGAGAAGAGAAAGAAAGCAAAACAGCTTGAGAGGACAATAGAGTCAAGGGAATTTAAAAAAAGGATTGTGGAGACTTGGGCATGTTTATAAGCAGCAGGAAAATAGGCAATACAAGATTAAAGAAAGGGAAAGGAAGATAATTGTTGCTTGGTAAATTTCTTAATTTCTCATGGAGAAGATGAGAAGCTTGATCTCCATGACCTCTCATGATCACTCTCCCCTTACACTCATTAAGGATAGATTTATTTTTTAATATATAGCAAATTGTCAGGGTTGTTGAAGGAAAAGATGGCTTTTTGAGAAATCATTCTTATGTCAAAAGATGGACTATTTAAAGAAAATGGAAAATAATGTCAAAAGATTTTTATATGTAGAGCACAGGTGTAGAAGAAGCTCATCGTGAATGGCCTTTATTTTCTTACTTAAATTTAAGATATAAACCTCAACTTAGAGGTAGTTGGATGGGAAGCTATAGTGGAAGAATGTTCAACTATCCAGAGGGACACCAGAGAAAAAGGATGTAGAAAGATATTGTATCACATTAATCAGAGAGACAAGAACACAACTGAATCTCCAGGAGGAAACTATTGGAGTTACATTAAGAACAAAGGAAGATCAAAATAATATTTTATGAAAATTTCAGTGAGTGGGTAATTATTTTTTTCCAGGGAGGGTCAGGAATCCTTAATGTGGGAAATGGCACCTTAGTTGGATCTTGAAGGAAAGGAAACATTTCAATAGACCGTGACTGTGGAAAGAAAAGGAATGAGTCCATTGCCAAGCACATCAAAAAGCATGAATAGAGGCATAAAAAAGTTGGATAAAATCAAGAAACCATGAATAGTTTAGTACACCTGAAGTATAGATTACATGAAGTTAGATAATATAAGCTGAGTTGGAGCTAGAAAGTTGACGTTAGTTTATAGAAAGCCTTGAACAACAGACTCAAGAACTTAAATTTACTGCTTGAGATAATGAAAAACCATGAAAATTTTTGAGCAGCAACATAACAGGATCCAAATATCATATGAGGAAGATTCCTGAGAAATTTAAAGTATAAATGTTGGCCACTTGCTAATATAACATGTAAGCCAAATAGTGTAAATATTTCTATACAAGGATTTTTAATAATTTGTGTGCTGACAACTAGATGCTCTTGTTCCCAAAATTTTGTTGTAGCTAGATAAATATAAGTGTTTTGGGGCTTGCCTCCATAAATGAATTTTTGTGACATTCTTTCTGAATTAGAGTAAGATAGAGGACACTAAAATCTGAAATCAATACTTCTCTGGGTACCTTTTGTGTCCGATGCCAAAAAACTACAGCTGCATTGTAGCAAGTATGTGAGACTTCATATAACTAAGGGATATTGGCACAATTTGCTGAAGTCATAGCAATCTCCTTGAACTGAAGTTAGTCCCACTTAAAGCATTACTTTAATAAGATCTTGGATCAATGAGAATGTGATGATAAAATTAAATAAACCTTTGCTTTTTTACTGTGCAAAACTGACAGATTCCAGCAGAGGTCTGTCAGGGAGATAGAGAAATCAGGGAGTTGATTCTTCAACACAATAAATCTTTGCATTAAAAATCAGTTGCCATATCCAAGATGCATCTATTATTCAAATAGATAAATTAATCTATAAATGTACAAGTTATAACTTAAGAAATATTGAGAATCTTCAGAATAAAACTTGGACAGGAAAGGCTGTAGTAGAAAGAGTACTTGCCTTGAGACTGAAAGACTGAGAACATTTATCATGCATTACTATTTGATATTTGATCTTGTATACGTCATCTCCCTTTTAATCAGTTTCCCCATATATAAAATGATCACCTACATATTTTTTAAAAATTAATTTTATAATTACAATTTTTGACAGTACATATGCATGAGTAATTTTTTTTTACAACATTATGCCTTGTATTCATTTTTTCAAATTTTCCCCTCCCTCCCTGCACCTCCTCCCCTTGATGACAGGCAATCCCATACATGTTACATGTGTTACAGTATAACCTAGATACAATATATGTGTGTAAAATCAATTTTCTTGTTGCACATTAAGAATTGGATTCCAAAGGTATAAGTAAAGTAATAAGTATAAATGTAGAAAGACAGTAGTGCAAACAGTTTACACTCATTTCCCAGTGTTCCTTCTCTGGGTGTAGCTGATTCTGTCCATCACTGATCAACTGGAACTGAATTAGCTCTTCTTTATGTTGAAGATTTCCACTTCCATCAGAATACATCCTCGTACAGTATCATTGTTGAAGTGTATATTGATCTTCTGGTTCTGCTTGTTTCACTCAGCATCAGTTGATGTAAGTCTCTCCAAGCCTCTCTGTATTCCTCCTGCTGGAGGAACAACAGAGCAATAATATTCCATAACCTTCATATACCACAATTTACCCAACCATTCTCCAATTGATGGACATCCATTCAACTTCCAGTTTCTAGCTACAACAAAAAGAGCTGCCACAAACATTTTGGCACATACAGGTCCCTTTCCGCTCTTTAGTATTTCTTTGGGATATAATCCCATTAACAGCAATGCTGGGTCAAAGGGTATGCACAGTTTGATAACTTTTTGGGCATAGTTCCAAATTGCTCTCCAGAATGGCTGGATTCTTTCACAACTCCACCAACAATGTATCAGTGTCCCAGTTTTCCCACATCCCTCCAACATTCGTCATTATCTTTTCCTGTCATTCTGGCCAATCTGACAGGGATCACCTACATCTTAATGACCTCTGAGGCTGCCTCCAATTATGATAGTTTATTACCATAAACCATGCAAACACATGATTATTAACTGTTCACAACATTGAGTGGAAAATAAACTTATAAATATATTCATTTCACGGCTATTCCAGATATATTTTAGGCATACTTCTTGAATATGCTCACTAAAGATGGATTTGTTTTTTCATATTTATTTTTTAATATCTAGGAAAACGTAAGACATAATTTACAATAAAGTAAAAATGTATGTTGGAATACAGATGAACCCTGGAAGTGATCTGGTCCAAATCTCTCATTTTAAAGGTAAATAACTAAAGCCCAAAAGAGGTAAATCACTTGCTCAATGCTATAAACTTTAAAAATCATAGAGATAACAACAACAATTAAAAAACATATTTATGTAGTAATTTAAGGCTTGCAATGCACTTTACATATGTTAATTGGACCTCATAACAACTCTGGGAGATAGTCAACTGTTGTTTTTCAGCTTTCAGTTATGTCTGATTCTTCATGTCCCCATCTGGACAAAGATACTGCAGTGTTTTGCCATTTCCTTCTTCAGCTCATTTTGCATATGAGGAAGCTGAGGCAAATTGGGTTAAGTGACTTGTCTGGGATCACAGAGGATTACAAATTATGTCGTCAACAAGCTTTATTAAGTGTAAACTATGTGCCAGGCACTTTGCTAAGCACTGGGGATACAAAAGAAGATAAAACCAAATCTCTACTTTTTAGGAGCTTACAATTTGAGAGGGGAGTTAATGTGCAAAAATCTATAAGATATATCTATATCTACATATATTATACATACATATATATATATATATATATCCACCCGTGTGTGTGTGCATATAAGTAGATATATATATATATATATATATATATATATATATATCCACCCGTGTGTGTGTGCATATAAGTAGATATAGATATACCTATCTCTGTATCATAGAACTTATAGGAAATAATCTCCAAGGGAAGATTCTAAGATTAAAGAGGACTGCAGGATATGTGTCTGAAAAAGATCCGTCAGTTGCTTGGCAGATAGCTTTTATATATGACTAGAGTAAGTTCCCTGGCATGTTCGATGGGCCCCATGTGGAAGTTTTACTGAAAAATATCAACAAGAGTTAGGAATGCAAATATTCGGAATGTTTGTCATTAAGAGAAATTCAGCAATTATGTGTTGGTGGCTTTTACGGAATAGATGTGCAGGACACTATACCTGTCTTCTAATTACATTCTCCTGGGTGAATGGGAGTAAGATATAGATGGAAACTACTAGAATATAAAATTTAATAAGATAATCGCATAAGAAAAGTCTTAACAAAATGATCTTAGAAATATGAAAGGGAAAATCACTTCAATAATTGAATCAGAAATAGAGGGTTGAACATGACATTATTTATATATGTTTGGTTTTAATGTTGTCTGTAATAGACTCTAACTTTATTATGTTTCCTGAAATATAAAAATGATTACTGGCTTAGGGGAGTGAGCTGTTTCTAGAGTGTTCCTCATTCATCATGGGATACCATTTATGACTCCTTAGGAGGCATATCCCTCTCAGATTTCTGTGCTCCCCTTAAGCTTTCCTGAAATGTGCATCCAGTACAACTACTTTGTGTGAGAGATAATCAGAACTTCCTCACAATAAAACATGCTTGATTTATAGGAAGTGAGCCTTCCATCCAGTAGACAGTCATCAAGCAGAGCTTGTTAGCAGTGCTCCAGAAGGGATTTAGTAAATCAAATCTAATCAAAGCAAGAAACATTTATTAAGCTCTTGCTATGTGTGGTTACTCTACGAAGTGCTGGGACTTTCCAGTGCTTATATACAGAGAGACAGCCTTTTCCCTCAAAGAGAAGACCTCTACGGACAAGCATTGAGAAAACTAAAAGGTGGGAATAAGGGGTGAGGTGGAGGAAGGGAGGGGACTTCAGTTAGCAAATGGGGAACAGTTCAAAAAGTCTAGAAATGGGGGCCCTCGAGGGTAAAGCCTGGGCAGGAAGGAAGACACCACTTTCCTTACACTGAACCTTTAGAAGGAGCCAGCCATTCGGAGGACGGCGCTACAGGGGCAGGGAGTACTTAAACGGGTGGAAACTCCAGGGTAGTGTGGGCTTCAAGGTGAGGTGGCTTCTGGGCTTTGGGAGAGGAAGCTCTGGTAGGAGTGAGTGGAACTTTCAGAGACAGGAAATACTGGGTGACTTCTTGGAGTAGATGAAATCGTGGTTCCTCCAACTCAGCCTTTAATTCTACACTTCGCATTTCAGAACTCTGAATTTAAGTTTCCATTTGAACTAGGAGAAGCAAAGGAGAATTTGTTTCACTTACAGATTTTTTAATGACTTGAAAAAAAGCATAGATGGAATCATATTGAATTTACCCCGGATTAAAAGTTGTGCGGCCCACACCTCGGGTGGTAACGCCAGAAGGCAAACCAAGATTGGTCAGGGACCAGTGTCCAGTCTCATGTTTGGGTTAAAGTCCCACCTTCACAGTGCGTGCGTGCCGGGAGAGGGAGGTCGGGCAGTTTTTCCGAACAATCTGGAGAGTTTGGTGGACGGCCACCTCGCAGAAGCCGCAACTGCGCAGTGGCAGCCGAAAGGCCGAGCGAGCTAGACTGCCTAAGAGAGTCCCGCGTCCCGCCAGGTCCGGCTCTGCCGCTGCCCCGCCTGGTCTGATCGGCGGGACGGGTGGTGGTTCCGCCTACCACGGCCCGGGCGACAGCGGCAGCCAGCTCCGCGGGTTCTGTCGGCAGATCGGCGTGGACGGTGACGGCCAGCCACACCTTCGAGGGCGGTCCACCCGGAACAGTAGAGAGGGCTTTCCCAGGCAAACGGAGGCTTGGCGCCGGGAGCTCGGAGCCCCAAAGGGAAGCGGCGGCCTCACGAACTGTCATTGGACACTCGGGGCCAAGCATTTGATGCCGCTTTGGGTGCGCGTTGTAGGAGTGATTACTGTCTAGGACGGGGAGACTCTCTGGGGCCTCTGAGGTGCCCCAGGATTCGAAGCTCCATTTACATGTAAAGCATCTTAAGATCAAAAGAGAAGCTAATAAATTTCTGGGTTAGCCGCCTGCTCTTTGGCTTTTGTGGTTGTGCTTTTTCCCGCGGAGGGCCGCCCAGCACGGGGACCGGAGGTCTTTTCAGGAGTCACTGACGTTGGAGGTCACGTGCGACTTAGGCTACGGGACCTTTCTGAGAAGGGAAGAAGCATTTATGAGGGGCCTGTTCTGTGCCAGGCCCTGCGCCCGGCATCCCTCCCGGCTGTGGCACGCTGCGCGCTTCACCAGGCTCTGTCCCCTCCAAAATAAGGCAGGCCATGTTGTCAAGTGGGTCTCTGTCCCACTCCCCCTCCCCGAGCCACTGTCTGACTTACCCGAACTTACTCTACAAAGCGCGCCTTTCCAGCGCGTACGGGAAGGATCCGAATGTGAACAGTGTTAACTGCTGGTGAAACATTTTACTTTGGGTTGCTGTTAACTTTTGCACTGTTTGAAGGGATGTAATTCATTTAGAATCTGGGGCTCAAACAATTGTCTTTTCAGACTTCTTTGTTTCTCTTTGGAGTGTTGTCTTGGGGAAAGAAGGTCAGAAAATGTCACGTTGCTGATTGTATGCTGTGGGTGCTCACTTTCAGTCACATGAAGCAAAGAAAAAGGAAATTCAACAGAGAGCGTGTGTGCGTGTGTGTATGTGTGTGCGTGCCTGTGTGTATGTGTGTGTGCATGTGTTGTGTGTGTATGCGCGTGTGCATGTGTTGTGTGTGTATGCGTGTGTGCATGTGTTGTGTGTATGCGCGCGTGCATGTGTTGTGTGTGTATTGTGTGCATGTGTTGTGTGTATGCGTGTGTGCATGTGTTGTGTGTATGCATGTGTGCATGTGTTGTGTGTGTATGCGCGTGTGCGTGTGTTGTGTATATGTGTGTGCATGTGTTGTGTATATGCGTCTGTGCATGTGTGTTGCGTGTGTGCATGTGTGTTGTGTGTGCATGCGTGTGCACGTACATGTGTGTATGTGCATGCATGTATGTGCATGCATGTGTGTGTGTGCCGGGATGGGGGAGAAGCAGTGTTTCTAAGGACAAGTGTTCATGTGCGATATTGTTGAGCTATTTTTAGCCAACTCCCCTCCCAGCAGTGCTGTTTAAAGATTCAGCCCAGGCTTCTAATAGGTATATTTATAACCATTCTGTCAACTGCCACAGCATGAATCCTGCTACAGATGATTCTATTCTTGGAAGGAGTTTCCATGGTTACCATTAACCCTTTGGCCATGAAATAGTCTATAAATCCATATGCTTTTTTTCCGAGGCTCTCTGTAGCAGAATGCCCCAGCTCAGTTTGCCGAGGAATAAGGGAATACAAAAATGAGGGCGTTTTATGTTTAAAGACTGAATAAAAATGATAAATGAAAGGAAATACTATTAATTACTGTGAATACAGAAGGTTTTCCCCATCTGCAAAAAGAGTTAGCTTTTTACTTTAAAAAAAAACATTTTCTAGCGCAAATCAGTGGAGTGTCAAGAGTGTTTTTAAAAAATCTTTGCCAATGTATACTACATAGATTCCTTAATCAGATGAACTGTTGGTGTGCAATTGCAAAGCCTTGTTCTTGGGTTCAGAAAATTACCTTTATGAACATAAGGTAAGGAAGAAATGGATAGATTTTAGTTCATCTAAAGAAGACTTGTGATTTTAATGTACTTCAAGCTCATCATGAGTCAGTCATGTGAGGTGGCAAACAAAAAATTTAAATTGTAACATTCCCTTAGTGAATTTGAATTCTCTTTGATTTGCACACACCCTTCTTTGGCACAGAACATAGACATTATACACTTTGTCATTTTCTGTGATTCTTAACCATAACTGAGTTACATTGTCCAAGAGGGCATGCCTCAAAAAGTAGATTTAAGAATGATTTTATAGACAAGAAAATTGAGGCTCAGAGAGGGACATGCTTTTAAAGTCATCATCAGAATCTTAGAATCCTGTGTGAGAGAAGTGATGATCTTATAATACTTTATTCAGACCATATTTTAAAAACTACTTAGTTTTAGACATTTTTGTTTGATACTACAGTTGAATTTTTCAATTATTTTAATGCTTGAATGATGAATCTCACTCATTCGTGTTTACTTTGATTCTGAATGGATGACCTAGCTTTTTCAGTAGTGTTATTCTTCCCATGGAGAAAAAAAAGATCTGTGTATTATCTAGTATCTTTAAGAAAAATCATTGGGTGTATCATAATAAGGCAGCATATTAGAGATCATTTACTGATAATAATTCTTTTGAAATTTCCTGGAGAAATTGAAAAACAACAAACATTGTTTTGTAATTTTAAAAAATCTGTATCAATATGGATATTTGGTCTTCATCTTTGAAGGGTAGATGAAGCGCTTTGGTATTGATTATTCAGAAATAAAGGGATATTAACAAACCACAAAAAGAAATAGGGAGGCAATATTAGGAGTAATCTAATATTCTCAGAGTACAAGTCAGATTCGTGTTAAAGAAAGACTATTGAAAGATCCTGTATGTTTTATTTTAAATACTGATATTACTTACGCACACTTATATAGATCCAAGTCAAGTTAGTAAGGATTTATAAAATGCTATGATATGCCAGACATTGTGCTGAACCATATAAAAACAAATACAAAGAGACAGTCTCTGTCCTCAAGGAACTTATGTTCTGAAGAGGAAAACAACACATTAGAAAAAGCTTAAAATTGGATGGAGGAGTAGGATTAGGAAAAAGAAAAGTTTAGAGTCTGCAACAAGAACTTGCAAAAGAACAGAATAAATATGACTATCCTAAGTATGAGAAGGGAAGTTCCACAGTGAAAAGACTGCATATGCATCTTAAGTTCTGAGCAAGGTGCGCTGTTAGATGCTTACTCACTGGGAATTGTGGAATAAAGAAAAGTAAATTAAACTAAGTGCTGGAAAATCTTAATTGAAATTGTCACTGTCAGTGTCAAGACTCACTTGACCATTGTTTTCTTAGGACCGGCGGATAGCTTGATGATGCATTGTATAGAGTGCATAGGTTGGAAGCAGGAGGACTTAGCTTTCTGAATTCAAATCAGGCCTCAGACACTTTATTAGCCCTGTGACTATGGGAAAATCACTTGACCTTTTTTGCCTCAATTTCCTCATTTGTAAAATGAGCTAGAGAAGGAAATGGCAAACCACTTCAGTGTATTTGCCAAGAAAACCCCAGACAAGGTCACGAAGAGTTGGACACAACTGAAAATAAACACCAGCAAAACTTAGGGCTGAATGAACTCTGTTACCTTTCTTCCTACCCCAAATAAATCTTTTCAATTCCCTTTTGTTATTATAAAATTAAAATTTTTTGAATGAGTGAAAAAGACCATCTTTTTCCACTTTAAAAAAAAATTTATTTTCAGTTCCAAATTTTCTAACTTCCTCCATTCCCTTCCCTATATATTGAAATGACAACAGATATGATCCCAATCACACACACATACACACAGACACACACACACATTCATATAAAATATTGTAGCCCTACAATGAAGAAAGAAGAAGAAGAAAGAAAGGGAAAATGCTTTAGTCTTCACTTTGAGTCTATAAGTACCTTATTTGGAGGTGCATAGCATTTTATAAGTTGAGTCCTTTGGAGTTATGGTAGACTATTGTATTGATCAGTGTTACTAAATCTTTAATTTAGTGGGAAAAGAAACTAGTACCTATAGAAACATATCCAGCATAAATATAAAGCAAACAAATACAAATATATGTGCAATAATGAATTGCAAGGTAGGTTGTGAAAGAGAGCATTAGAAGTTGGAAGATGGGATATTAGGAAAGACTTCGTGCATCTTAATTGAAGACAAGGACCTCCATAAGGTTCAATTGAAGAGCAACTACATTCCAAGCATGTGGAGTGGCTAGTCCAAAGGTAAGGAGACAAGAGATGTGATTTTTTTCTAGGTAAAAAGTACAGGGAAGGCCCTTTTCTCTAGTTCATAAAAGCATGAAGGGAGGAATAAAGTCCATTAACTTGAAAACCAGCTTGTGTAGGACTTTATAAGCTAAATAGAGGAATTTATATTTTATTTTAGAGGCAGTAAAGAGCCTTGGAATTGATTCAACAGGGTATTCAGATGGTCAGATCTGGACTTAAGCAAAATTATTTTGGCATTAGTTTGTAGGATGGTCTGGAGTGATGAGTAGAAGGGAGACCAGATAAGAGGCTATTACAGTAATATAGGTAAGAAGTGACGAGCTATCAAGAAGCTTAAAGTTCAATAACAGAGATAAAACATAGAGACAAATAACTACTATATAGAATAAGATTAGTGTATGAGAAACACAAACTATCTTTTTATGGAGAATGGTTGAATAAGTTATAGTATGTGAATGTTATGGAATATTATTGTTTTATAAGAAATGATCAGCAGGAAGATTTCAGAGAGGCCTGGAGAGACTTACATGAACTGATACCAAGTAAGTAGAACCAGGAGTACATTGTTAATAGCAACAGCAAGATTATACAATGATCAGTTCTGATGGATGTGGCCCTTTTCAACAATGATTCAGGCCTTTTCCAGTAATCTTGTAATGAAGAAAGCCATCTGCATCCAAAGAGAGGACTTTGGGACTGAGAATCACAACATAGTATTTTCACCTTTTTGTTGTTGTTGTTTGCATTTTGTTTTCTTTCTTATTTTTTCCCTTTTTGGTATGATTTTTCTTGTGCAGCATCATAATTGTGGAAATATGTATAGAAAAATTGAATGTTTAATATTGGTTTACTTGCTGTCGAGGGGAGAGTGTGGGGAGAAAGGAAGGAAAAACAATTTGGAACACAGTGTTTTGCAGAGGTAAATGTTGAAAATTATGCATATGTTTTGAAAATAAAGAGCTTAAAAAAACAAGAAAAAAGAAAAAACTTTTTTTTTTAGGTTTTATAGAAGAAAAATAATTTCTAATTGGAGCAAGGAAATGGGGAAATGAGAAAAGACTTTTGGATCCCTGAAGGAAAAATATAACTGTATTCCATGAGTGATAAGATAATCATTCCATGTGGTAAGAAACATTCCATGAAAAGGAAGTGAGGCCAGTCACTTAATGAGAATAAAGGATAATTTATAGATAGCCTGTATATCATAGTGACATCAAAACAATGCCAGAGAGTCTAAAGTGAGTGCCATGTTACAATGAATAGACTAACTATTGTTAGAGGATTTATGGGAAGATATAGAAAAGCATCATAAAGGACGAGAAAGTGTGGATGGTTTGAAATCTGCATTTAGCATGGATCACAGTCTCATTGAAGTATCCTTGTGTACCTATCTTGTGTACCTACCTAGTACAGTGTTCTCCACACAGGTAGCATAGAAGTAATTTTTGAATGAATGAATAAATTAAGTTTAGGAAGAAATTGATTTTCACTGATACTATTGTTCTATGAGCAATAATAATATTTTCATATCTATGTAGCACTTTATGGTTTACAAAGGTTTTTCTTCATAACAACCTTTCAAGTCAGTCAGCAATCATTTATGAAGTATCAGTTACTGTTGGACAGAGACTGTAATTATCAATGGGGTTCAAAGATAAACTTTTAATCAGTCTTTGCGTCAGTGAACTTGCAGCCTATTCAGGGAGACAATATATAGTAAAATGTTGTCTAGTTATTCAGTTGTGTCTGACTTTTTGTGTTCCCCCCCCACCCCTCAAGACTTGTCCATAATTTTTTCTTGGCAAAGGTAATGGAGTAGTTTGCCATTTCCTTGTCCACTGTGTCTCCATTTTACAGATGAGGAACTGAGGCAAATAGAGATTAAGTGACTTGGCTAGGCTCACACAATTAGCAAGTGTCTGGCCATGTTTGAACTCAGATTATCCTGACTCCAGGTGTGATACTCTCTTCACTGAACCACTTATTTATCCTCATAAATACAGTTTATTACATAATACATGACACATAAAAATACAAAGAGATTCTGCGGAAAGGACATTTGCTGCTGAGTGGATCAGGAATGATACTTAAGTTAAGTATTGAAGGAAAGTAGGGATTCACAGAGATGGAGTTGAAGAAAATGCATGTTTGGCATGAGGGAAAACTTATGGAAGGACACAGAGATGTTTGGAATACTGTGTACAAAGGATAATGGGAAAACTCATTAAATGTTTGGATTAAAATGTCATGTGAAAGGTGAAAAAAAGTAAATTGAGGCCAAGTTGTAAAAGACTAAATGTTAAATAGAATGCTTTATATTTGATCCTGAAGATAATTGGGAGCCACTATAGTTTATTGAGTAGGCTAATGACTTAAGTTTGTATTTTAGGTAGTTTGGTAGCAGTGAGAAAGATTGATTAGAAAGGAATGAGACAAGGCAGGGAACTCAATAAGGAGGCTACCATAATGGCTAGGCCTGAATTGATAGGACTCTGAGCATGAATGGAAACTGTATGAGTGAAGGAATGATAAAGATGTAAAAGGAGATAATGATATTTGATAGCCAGTGGGATATGAAAGTGAGTCAGACCAAAAAGTCAGATTGATACTGAGTTGTAAACCTAAGTGACTGGAAGAATAGCAGTACTATTAACAAATAGGGAAGTTTGCGGGTAAAGGATAATGATTCTGAGTTTTGTTTTGGATATTTTCAGTTTGAATTGACTATAGACTCTTCTGTTTGATAAATCTATCCTTAGGTATGTTTTACAAATGAAAAAGACAAGAACTTGAGATTTTAAATTGTCAGGAATAACATAACCAGTAAGGAACCACATTTTAAATGGAAGTCTTCTGATTGCACCTCTATTGTTCTTTTTTGTTACAGCATTCTTCTTTTTTTTACTCCAGTACAAACTATGATAGGACAAATAGGAAATAATTGAGAAAGGGAAGGTACTGGAATTAAAAGAATTAAAATCTGGAAAGGCTTCCTTGGGGAGGGGATTTTAGTTGAGATTTGCAGGGAGCCAGGGAAGGCAATATAAGTAGCTGAGGAGGGAGAACATTCTGGACATGGGAGCTAGCCAGAGAAAATGTCTAGAGCTGGGAGATGAAGTGTCTTGTTCATGAAACAGCAAGAAGGCCAGTGTCACCTGCATGAAGAGTATGTGGTAGGGAGTAGGGTGGGGAAAAAACCAAAACTGGAAGAGTCGTAGGGAGCTAAGTTCTAAAGAACTGTCAGTGCCAAAGAGAACATTTTGTATTTGATCCTGGAGGGAATAAGGAGCCACTGGAATTTATTGAGTATGGATATAATATGATTGAACATATGTTTTATGAAAATAATTTTGGTGGCTGAAAGGATAATGGATTGTAGGGGGAGAGACTTGAAGTATGCTGATCCATCAGAAGGCTATTGTAATATTCCACATATGAGGTGATGTGCTGCAATGTTGGAAGAAAGAAGAGGCAGGCGTGTTTAAGAGATGTTGTAAAGAAGAAATTGATAGGGCTTGGAAAAGATAGGAAATTGAGGATGAGAAATAATGTGAAGTTGAGAATGAACTCTAGGTTGTGAGCCTGATAGACTGCTCAGATGCTGTGGCCCTTGACAATAATAGGTAAGATAAGAGTGTTCCAAGGTTGAGTCTTGGCAGGATATAATTGATGAAATGTGTTGTGTGTGAGGGATTCAAATGGTTTATCGAGGGGTCAAGATGAAGAAAAGAGGAGAGAGTGGCTGTGGAGATGACCAGGGGGAAATTGAGTGTTGAGGGATTGTATCTAAGTGATTAGGGGTCATGGTATGAATGCAAAGTGGGATTTGGTAAAGCAAGGCAGAGGGATATGTGAAATATAAACAGTTCACACTGGTCAGTAAAACCTTCCATAGCCTGGCTTCTATCTGCTTCTTCAGTAATATTTCATATTAATTTCCTTTATTCAGCCTAAATTTTGTCCAAATTGGCTCCTTGTTCTCTGAATAAATATCCTCTCAGTGCTTTTATAATATAATTTTTGTTTCATGTCTGCTCTAAGAATCATTTTCTTTCATGGTGCTTTCATCACCTCTCTTCTGGATACTAGTATATTTGCTTTCTAACTGGTCTTTTCAAGACTCTCCCTTCCCCAGTCCATCCTTCTCACAGCTGCCAAAGTGATATTCCTTAAACACAGATATCATGACCCTGTGTTAATTAACTCTATCAGCTTTCTGGGACCATATAGAAACTTTTTGTTTCTCATTTAAAATGTGTCTCCACTACCTTTTTGGCTTCATTATTAATGACATATATTATATGTCTCCCCTTCATGTTCTCTTATGGTCTATTCAAACTGACCTTCTTGTTATACTTTTTACTCATGACATTAATCTCTGTGCTTTTGCATAGGTTGTCTCTCATACCAGAAATGTACTTCAATATATTTTTTGTATAAAAAAATCTCTGGTTTCCTTCAACTTTCAGTTCATGTCCCACCTCCTACTTGAAGGAGATGCTACTGTCTATTGCCCACAACCACCCCCATCCCCAGCATCTAGTAACATTCTCTCTCGAATGATCTTCTTATTTTGTTATTATGTATATTTTTGCATATGCTTATATATGTATGTATTCCTTCCCGTAGAAGGGTTCTAACCCCTTGGGGAGAAGAGACTTTTATTTTGTCATTATAACCCCATTATGTACCCTATTATGGTAGTTACTTAAATGCTTGTTAATTGATTTGAACTAGAGATTTCATTTTTAAGCTACTGAAATGAATAGGAATTAATGTCTTTTTAAGCCCTTCCTCCCATAAATTTTGAAAATAACCTTTAAGACTATAAATATGTTTCTTTTTGTTTTTTTACTGTTCCTTGGACTCAGATAAATTGTGCTATGAGAGACACATGTTAAATATGATTTCTGAGCCCAATATTAAGTGTGGGAGGTTGGAATATAAGTTGGGGATTAGAAAATATTTTCCCAAAGTGTAAAATCTATAGCAATTTTAGTATAAATTTAATTAGGTAAGTAAGATTAGGATGATTTTTCAGATTTCTTTCATGCTTTATGGCTTTTAAAGTACTTTCCCAACAGCAATTTTAAAGATAGATCATACAAATAATATCTCCTTTAATAGATGAAGAAACTTAGTAAATGAAAATGACCAAAAAATTGTCATGTATAGCTAGTATGTGGTAAGAGTCAAGATTCAAATTAACATCTTCCTATTCCTAGTTAAATGTTCTTTCCATTATATCATTTTAATTCTTTAGTTGTAATAATGCTGCAATATTAGAGTGAAGTAAACTGTACCAAAGAAGTTGAGAAAAACACATTGAATATTATTCCTCTTGTTCTTAATACAACCAAACTAGAGAACCTGAAATCTTTAAATCCATTGCCAATTATTTTATCAGTGTAGCCTCTATGTTTTCTTAGCCCAAGTGAAAAACAAATCCCCAGATCATTGTGAATTGTTTGGTAAGTTGAGAACTGTTTGATAGTTTATAATTCTTACTTTAATAGTAATGCTAATATTTTGGTACTTAGAAAGATTAATTTTTATAAAGTGCATATATATGTGTAGGTGTATATGTACATATGTGTGGACATGTGCATGCATGTGGCTATATAATCTTTAGAAAGAGACTGTGAACTCCCTTTAACATTTTTTGTGCTGGAATTTTGTGTTTTATATATATATATATATATATATATATATACATAGTAGCTGAATATAAAAGCCTATAAACCAGTACTTTCTTTATCCTTATATTTTTATTCACTTCCTCATCTTTAGAGATGCATTAAGAGTTCTTTAATATTAAGTTCTCTCCTTGAGTTTGAGTGCTATTGCCAAAACAATGCTTTAATAGCTATCTTTTTGGAAGACTCTAAAAGCTGCTGGGTATCAACAGCAAAGGCTATGTGACTTGGAGAAGATGTGTGTGTTTAAAGACTAAATGGTTCAGTAAAATTACTCTAAATAGGCTTTATATACCTTACAGAGTTATTATAAAACAAATCATTTATAAATACAAATACTATTACTTATAATCACAGCTTACTACAACTGCTGTTTTAGTATTTCTGAATATTCTTGGTTTTTTCAGTGTAGGTGGTCCTTCCATTGATCATCACACTTTCAATTTTTATTTAGCACATATTATTGGGTTATTATGGATGAAGAAATAATTCATTGTTTCATGGTCATCATGGTCCTGTTTCCTGTGTCATCCTTCTGGTGGTGAGCCTCTTTCAATATCTGAAGGAGATATTTCTTGAACAGCAGACATATCACTTCTTGCTGAGCTTTTATTAAAAACCTTTCCGGGTTGTTTTTTGTTAGCATAACCTTTGAGATCCCAATTGCCCTCATTCTATAATGAGTTATTGGAAGAAGAATTTAGTAGAGAGTTATCGTTACTGTTTTCATTAATAGTCTTCACACCAGTGACAATAACGTAGACCTTTTAGAATCTCTGCATTCAAATCTTTTCTCCCCATAGGCATACCTTTGCCTAGCATCATCAATTGGTTCTGTACAAGTAGGTTAGGCAATTGTGTTCAGAAAGGAACGTAAACCTATTACTTCGAAGAGTAGCTGGTGCCCAGCCTTCTATTAGTTACGCCATTTTTACCTTGGATGATTTAATAACAGACATTCTAGAGATACTCATTATGGTATAGTTTTTATTGTAAAGAAAG
Source organism: Sminthopsis crassicaudata (assembly GCF_048593235.1). Lineage (NCBI taxonomy): Eukaryota > Metazoa > Chordata > Mammalia > Dasyuromorphia > Dasyuridae > Sminthopsis > Sminthopsis crassicaudata. Next base: position 85,698,603 of record NC_133617.1, read on the forward strand.
TTTGCTGGTCTCCTGTGGGTGGCCCTCTGGCCTGTTTCCCTTTTCTGATGCTTAAAGACATACTTAATGATCAAGCAAGATGTAGGGTAAATAGTTTCATACAAGGTATATTGGGTCATCATTCTTGTTCATTTGACCACCATGTGTACATGCACGCTCTCTCTGCCTTTTTCCTTTATTTGTGTCTCTTTGTGTATGGTTGTATGTTTCTATAACTGTCCGCCTCTATCTGCTTCATTATTTCATTATCTGCGCGTGTTTCTTTCCATCTTTGTTTATATTTTTGTATATCTCCCTGTACCTGTATAGGGGCCTCTGTGTATGTGTGCGTATGTGTGTATTTTTCTCTGTGTGATCTCATGTACCTGTCTGCCTGGTTCTTCTCTAACTCATGTGTATGCACTTGTCTCTCTATGTGTAGCTCTATGCAACTCTTTCTGTATTTGGATACGAGTTCAAACTCTTTCTCTGTCATTTCTGTCTGCTTGTATCTCTATGTGTATGTACCTTCTCTCTCTCTTTGTCTCTGTGTGCAAATCTATTTGTATTTGTACATTTCTCTCTTTCTCTTCGGTGTGTTCTTCTCTATGTCTCTATAAATATCTACGTCTCTGTGTGTTTTGGACACAATAACATTTGGCTTTTTGTTTATATATTCTTTTCATATTTTTCCCTAGAGCTCTCCATGTTTCTGTTATCTTCTCCTGAAGTATGGTGTGGCATGTAAACAAATATTTAAAAATATACCTACTATGTTTTAAAATTAATTTTATCATTCATTGGGCAATTTTTTTTGTTTCTAATGTTTAAAATTATGAATATAATTAGTAGGAATATATCAATATACAAATAAATGAAGAACTTATGGTATATGCCATTTTTTGATAGTAATAAATTGGCATGTTTGTCTTTGTCCTTTTCTGATCTTTTCCTTTCTTCTGTGTATCTTTTGATGTTTCTTGGACTCTCTTTTCATCTTTTGTTTTATATTATCATTACTACCTACTTTTCTCTCTTCACCTCAATCTGCTATTCTTCTTCCACCAAGATACAAATTCTCCTTTGTAAAGGATTATCATAGCCAAGTAAAATGAAATTTGTACATTGGCTGTGTATCAAAAATTCATGTCTCCTTTTCCCCTTCTTGTCTTTTACTTCCTTGACAAGAGATAAGGAATATGACTAATTATCAGTTTTCTGAAGTCATAATTGGTTATTACATTGATTATCGTTGTTAAGTCACTAAAATGGTTTTCCTTTTCATTATTATAGTCATTTTATGGAATATTACTGGTTCTGTTCACATTGCATCAGTTTAGATCTTCCTAGATTTCTCTGAAATCTGCCTCTTTCATAGGCATATTATATTCCATTACATTCTTATCCTATGATTCATTTATCCATTTCCTAATTGGTAACTACCTATTCTGGTTCCATTTCTTTCCTTAATAAAAAGTACAGCTATAAATATTTTTGTACATAATTGGACCTTTCCATCTTTCTTTTACTTCTTCATGGTATATGCCTAGCACTCATTTCTCTGGGTCAAAGGGTATTCACATTTAATGGCTTATGGGATGTAGTTCTAAATTGTTTTAAAGAGTAGTTAAACTATTGGTAGAGTATTTTTCATAGGATTTTTCCTTTTGTTAATGGTATTACAAGTGACCTTGGAATCATGAAGACTATACCATGGACTATGAACTTTATATTGAGTCATACAAACTTTGAGACCAGCTATATAATAAATGTATTGGGTTGTGGTTTTTTTTTTTTTTTTTTGTATTGATTTTGTATCAGCCTAACTAAATTAAGAGAAGCTTATCATCAAAAAGTTTGTTTCTAGGTAATTAACTTTTTATTATACTTCTTACTGAAACTACCTTTTCAAATCTGGAGATGGTGCAGTCTGGGTTAGTAGTTCTAGTCTCCATAGAAATGAAACAAAAAAATCCTTAAAAATACTGAACTATGACACTTGATTAAAGCACTATTTGATTTTGGATATTTATTTTATCCTAGAACAAAAAATTTTTGCATTGAGGGAGACAAGTGTAGGAAGCGCTGGGACTAGAAATCAGAACATTAAGTTTCTAAGCCTATTGAACACCTTTCTAATTTTGTGAAAATCATTTTTTTCCTTTGAGTCCCAATTTCTTCCTTCATAAAAGTAAATTTTTTTTATTAATTTTTATAATTATAACATTTTCTTTAACAGTACATATGCAAAGGTAATTTTTTTTTTTTACAACATTATCCCTTGTACTCCCTTCTGTTCCGAATTTTTCCCCTCCTTCCCTCCACCCCCTGCCCTAGATGGCAGACATTCCCATACATAATAAATATCTTATAGTATATCCTAGGTACAATATATATGTGCAGAACCGAATTTTGTTGTTGTTGTTGTTGCAAAGGAAGGATTGTATTCAGAAGGTAAAAATAATCTGGGAAGAAAAACAAAACAAAACAAAACAATTCCCCCAGTTTACACTCATTTCCCAGTGATCCTTTTCTGGATGTAGCTGATTCTGTCCATCATTGATCAATTGGAATTGGATTAGCTCTTGTCTAGATTGAAGATATCCACTTCCATCAGAATACATCCTCATACAGTATCATTGTTGAAGTGTATAATGATCCCCTAGTTCTGCTCGTTTCACTCAGCATCAGTTGATGTAAGTCTCTCCAAGCCTCTCTGTATTCCTCCTGTTGGTCATTTCTTATGGAACAATAATATTCCATAACATTCATATAACATAATTTACCCAACCATTCTCCAATTGACAGACATCAATTCATTTTCCAGTTTCTAACCACTATGAAAAGGGCTGTCACAAACATTTTGGCACATACAGGTCCCTTCCCCTTCTTTAGAATTTCTTTGGGATATAAGCACAGTAGTAACACTGTTGGATCAAAGGGTATGCACATTTTGATAACTTTTTGGGCATAATTCCAGATTGCTCTCCAGAATGGTTGGATTCTTTCACAACTCCACCAACAATGCATCAGATCAGTGTCCCAGTTTTCCCACAGCCCCTCCAACATTCATCGTTATTTGTTCCTGCCATCTTAGCCAATCTGACAGGTGTGTAGTGGTATCTCAGAGTTGTCTTAATTTGCATTTCTCTGATCAATAGTGATTTGGAACACTCTTTCATATGAGTGGAAATAGTTTTAATTTCATCATCTGAAAATCATCTGTTCATATCCTTTGACCATTTATCAATTGGAGAATGGCTTGATTTCTTATAAATTAGAGTCAATTCTCTGTATATTTTGGAGGTGAGGCCTTTATCAGAACCTTTAACTGTAAAAATGTTTTCCCAATTTGTTACTTCCCTTCTAATCTTGTTTGCATTAGTTTTGTTTGTGCAGAAACTTTTTAATGTGGTGGAATCAAAATTTTCTATTTTGTGATCAATAATGGTCTCTAGTTCTCCCTTGGACACAAACTCCTTCCTCCTCCACAAGTCCGAGAGGTAAACCATTCCATGTTCCTCCAATTTATTTATGATTTCCTTCTTTATGCCTAAATCTTGGACCCATTTTGATCTTATCTTAGTATGTGGTGTTAAATGTGGGTCCATGCCTAGTTTCTGCCATACTAATTTCCAGTTTTCCCAGCAGTTTTTGTCAAATAATGAATCCTTATCCCAAAAGTTGGGATCTTTGGGTTTGTCAAACACTAGATTGCTATTTTTATTTACTGTCTTGCCCTGTGAACCTAACCTATGCCACTGATCAACTAGTCTATTTCTTAGCCAATACCAAATGGTTTTGGTGACTGTTGCTTTATAATACAGTTCTAGATCAGGTACCAATAGACCACCTTTACTTAATTTTTTTTTTCATTACTTCCCTTGAAATTCTCGACCTTTTGTTATTCCATATGAATTCTGTTGTTATTTTTTCTAGGTCATTAAAATAGTTTCTTAGGAGTCTGATTGGCATAGATTAGATTAGTTTAGGGAGTATGTCATCTTAATTATATTAGCTTGGCCTATCCAAGAGCACTGAATGTCTTTCCAATTATTTAAATCTGACTTTATTTTTGTGGCAAGTGTTTTGTAATTTTGCTCATATAGTTCCTGACTTTCCTTTGGTAGATATATTCCCAAATATTTTATACTATCAACAGTTATTTTGAATGGAATTTCTCTTTGTATCTCTTGCTCTTGGATTGTGTTGGTAATGTATAAAAATTCTGAGGATTTATGTGGATTTATTTTGTATCCTGCAAATTTGCTAAAATTCTGGATTATTTCTAATAGCTTTTTAGCAGAGTCTTTGGGGTTCTCTAAGTATACCATCATGCCATCTGCAAAGAGTGATAGTTTGATTTCCTCATTTCCTACTCTAATTCCTTGAATCTCTTTCTTGGCTCTTGTTGCCGAGGCTAGCGTTTCTAGTACAATGTTGAATAGTAATGGTGATAGTGGGCAACCTTGTTTCATTCCTGATCTTACAGGGAAAGGTTCCAGTTTATCGCCATTATATATGATATTTACTGATGGTTTTAAATATATGCTCGTTATTATTTTAAGGAATAGTCCATTTATTCCTATACTCTAAAGAGTTTTTAGTAGGAATGGATGTTGGCTTTTATCAAATGCTTTTTCTGCATCTATTGAGATGATCATATGGTTTTTATTAATTTGATTATTAATATGGTCAATTATACTAATAGTTTTCCTAATATTAAAGCAGCCCTGCATTCCTGGTATAAATCCCACTTGGTCATAGTGTATTATCCTGGGGATGATTTTCTGAAGTCTATTTGCTAATATCTTATTTAAGATTTTAGCATCAATATTCATTAAGGAAATTGGTCTATAGTTTTCTTTCTCAGTTTTCGATCTACCTGGTTTTAGTATCAGTACCATGTCTGTGTCATAGAAGGAATTTGGTAGGACTCCTTCAATCCCTATTTTTTCAAACAGTTTACATAGCATTGGAGTTAGTTGTTCTTTAAATGTTTGGTAGAATTCACATGTAAATCCATCTGGTCCTGGGGACTTTTTCTTAGGAAGTTGGTTAATAGCTTGATCTATTTCTTTTTCTGAGATGGGACTATTTAGACTACTTACTTCTTCCTCTGTTAATCTGGGCAAGCTATATTTTTGAAGGTATTCTTCCATTTCATTTAAGTTATCGAATTTATTGGCATAAAGTTGAGCAAAGTAGCTCCTAACTATTGTTCTAATTTCCTCTTCCTTAGTGGTGAGTTCACCCTTTTCATTTTCAAGACTAACAATTTGCTTTTTCTCTTTCCTTTTTTTAATCAGGTTTACTAATGGTTTGTCTATTTTGTTGGTTTTTTCATAGAACCAACTCTTAGTTTTATTAATTAATTCAGTAGTTTTTTTACTTTCAATTTTATTAATGTCACCTTTTACTTTTTGAATTTCAAGTTTTGTTTTTGTCTGGGGTTTTTTAATTTGTTCCTTTTCTAGCCATTTTAGTTGTAAGCCCAATTCGTTGGCCCTCTCTTTCTCTATTTTATGCAAGTAAGCCTGTAGAGATATAAAACTTCCCCTTATTACTGCTTTGGCTGTATCCCACACATTTTGGTATGATGTCTCATTATTGTCATTTTCTTGGGTGAAGTTATTAATTATGTCTATGATTTGCTGTTTTACTCACTCATTCTTTCATATGAGATTATTTAGTTTCCAGTTATTTTTATTAAATGTAATTGTGGTCTGCAAAGGATGCATTTACTATTTCTGCCTTACTGCATTTGATTTTGAGGTTTTTATGTCCTAGTATATGATCAATTTTTGTATAGGTTTCATGAACTGCTGAGAAGAAAGTATACTGCTTTCTGTCTCCATTTAGTTTTTGCCAGAGATCTATCATATCAAACTTTTCTAGCATTCTATTTACCTCTTTGACTTCTTTCTTATTTATTTTGTGGTTTGATTTATCTAATTCTGAGAGTGCAAGGTTGAGATCTCCCACTATTATAGTTTTGCTGTCTATTTCTTTTTGCAGATCTCTTAATTTCTCTTTTAAGAATTTAGATGCTGCATCACTTGGTGAGTATATGTTTAATATTGATAGTGCTTCATTATTTATGCTACTCTTTAGCAAGATATAATGCCCTTCCTTATCTCTTTTAATTAGATCAATTTTTGTTTTTGCTTGATATGAGATGAGGACAGCTATCCCTGCTTTTTTGGCTTCACCTGAAGCTTTTTAGATTCTGCTCCACCCTTTTACTTTTAGTTTGAATGTATCACCCTGTTTCAGGTGTGTTTCCTGTAAACAACATATAGTAGGATTCTGACTTATGATCCAATCTGCTAACTGCTTCTTCTTTATGAGGGAGTTTACCCCATTCACATTTATGGTTAGAATGACTAATTCTATATTGCTTGCCATCCTGTTAACCCCTGCTTATGCTTTTCTCCTTTCCTTCCCTCTTACCCCTCTACCCAGTATTAAACTTGTGAACACCACTTGCTTTTCACAACCCTCCTTATTTAGTATCCCTCCCAAAACTTAAAGCTCCTCTTCCTATTTTACTCCTTTTTCTCACAATTTCTGTATTCTGTATTCCCTTCCCCTTCCCTTTCACTTTTCAATGAAGTGGAAGAAGTTTCACCATAAATCGAATATGTCTATTAATACACACTATGTTCATCTTCCTCCTTTCTTTCTCTCAGATATAATAGGTTACCTTTGCCTCTGCATGACATGTAGTACCACCACTTTACACTTTTTTATGATATAATTTCCTTTCCATCTCTAGTTTCTAGGACAAAGTATACCTGCGTTCTTTACATATCTTTATGGCAGAAATATAGTTCTCAAGATTTCTTTTTACCTTTTTAGAAATCTCTTGAGTTCTGTATTTGAAGATCAAACATTCTGTGTAGGTCTGGTTTTTTCATCAAGAATAGATGGAATTCATTTACTTCGTTATATGTCCATCTTCTTCCCTGGAGAACGATGCTCATTTTTGCTGTATAAGTTATTCTTGGCTGCATACCAAGTTCCTTAGCCTTTTGGAATATTGTGTTCCAGGCCCTTCATTCATTTAATGTGGATGCTGCTAGATCCTGGGTTATCCTTATTGTGGCTCCTCCATATCTGAATTGCTTTTTTCTAGCAGCTTCCAATATTTTTTCCTTCATCTGATGGTTCTTGAACTTGGCCACTATATTTCTTGGCGTTTTGATTTTAGGGTCCCTTTCAGTAGGTGATCGATGAATTTTCTCAATGTCTATTTTACCCTCTGTTTCCAGAACGTCTGGGCAGTTCTCTTTAATAATTTCCTCGAAAATGGTGTCCAAGCTCTTTTTTTCCTTACATTTTTCAGGGAGTCCGATTATTCTCAAATTGTCTCTCCTGGATCTGTTTTCTAAGTCTGTTGTCTTTCTAATAAAGTACTTGACATTCTTTTCAATTGTTTGATTTTTCTGGTTTTGCTTGACTATCTCTTGGTTTCTCCTTGAGTCATTCATTTCTACTTGTTCGAGTCTAATTTGTAATTGTCTAATTGTGTTTTTATCTTTTATGGAATTTTTTTCTATTTCATCCATTTTATTTTTTAGAGAGCTGATTTCTTTATCCAGCTCACTAATCCTGTTTTCCTTGGAGTTGTTTACCTTTTCCAATTCACTAATTTCATTTCTCAATGATTTGATCTCTTTATCCACTCTGGATGACTCCTCCAGGCTCTCTTGCCAAGCTTCCCTTTCCTTTTCTCATTTCTCTTCCAGCTCTCTTGTGAGAGCCTTTTTGATTTCCTCTTTGAGATTCTTTTGTATTGAGGAGCACCTCATATCCCCCTTAGGGGATTTCTCTGGGGACAGTCTGTTTCCAGTCTCCTCAGTATTTGAAGTCTGCTCTCTCTCCATACAGAAGCTGTCAATGGTTAGAGCCCTTTTGAATTTTTTGTTCATTTTGTCAAGAGCAGAATTGAAGAAAACAAATTGACAAGAGAAACAATTGGGCTGTTTTGGGGGGATGGGGCTGGATGGGGTTACCGGGCTTCCTCTAGACTGGGGAGATAGCAGTGAGGCACTAACAGGACAGCGATGGCTGCGCTGAGTCTGTGCTCTTAGAATGGGCTGAGTCACTCAGGGTGGGGGTGGGGCTGTCCTGTTCTGAGAGATGCTGGCTTTCTGGGGTTTTAATCTTCACCTCCGGTGTTTACACCCTCTCCCTGCTCCTGGCTTGCTGCCAAGAAGGAGTATCCACACTGGAATAAAGTCTTTTCGCAGAAACGGCAGAGATCACACCCCTCCCCCTCTGGTCTGAGCTGTGTGAGCTGCCTGTCTTGCTCTGGCTGCCTGCCCTCAGTCTGCGCCCAGTCTGTTTGACCCCTCCCCCAGCAAACACAGACCTTCTCTGGTGAATTTCAAGGATGTCTTCTCTTGGTGATTATTTGTGGGTTCCTTTTCCGGTAAAGCATTAATTCCGAGGCTTGTCATGAAGTAAGTCCTGAGAGAAAACAGGGAGCTCAAGCAGCTGTCTGCCTCCACGCCGCCATCTTGGCCGGAAGTCCAAAAGTAAATTCTTATACTGGATGCAGTATTTCCTTAGAGCAAATATTCTCTAGTTCTGTGATTCTGTTATACACTCAAATGCTTTTGTGTGATCAGTTTACTCATTCAATGTACTCATCAACTCATTAAGTTGATCACTGTATTTCAAGGTTGTTTTCTCCCATTAAAAAACATTTATTAAATTCTTACTATGAGCAAAACCCAGGGCTAAATTCTAGTGATACAAGGGCTAAAGCAAAGCAATTACAAATTAATTTACAAATCATGACTCTTTGAATTTCCTTCATGACAATTCTTACCATATGTTGTCTTCTCCCTATAGAATATGTTTCAGCATCATATGAAACAGGGATAAACTAAAAGCATTCTTAATAAGAGCAGGAGTGAAATAGCCCTTATCAGTATTATCATTTTATATTGTACTAGAAATGATAGCTTTAGCAACTGGAGAAGAAATAGAATATGAGTTTCTCTAAGGCAAAATCTGGCCTTTTTGTTTATATTTGTAGCCCCAGTTTTTAGCATTGTACTGGAAATGTAGCGAATACTAAATAAAATTATCTATCTATCTGTTAGTCATAACTGTGGTGATAAATAAAGTCCTTGTTTCAACACCTGAGCAAGGGTTGAGATGAAGAGGGAGTCTATTCTAGATATGAAGGACAGCTTTTATAATGCATAGAGACAGGAAAACCATGTTTGGACAGCTACATATTATGTATAAAAGTAGTATGCCAAGCTTGAAAAGAGAAGGGTGGAGCCAGTGGGAAAACAGGGGCTTTACATGCCAAATAGAGGAATTTGTGGAGCTTTTTATAATTTGTCAAATGTGTAGAAGATGGAGTAGAAAAGGGAAAGACCAGAACAGATAATGAGCTATTCCAGTAATCTAGGGAAAAGATAAGGACTTTGATTAGGTTGTTGATTATAGGAGCAGAGAAAACAGGATTAACATTAGAGATGGGATGGAGGGAGAATCTCTTGGACCGGGATATATTGTTTAATGGGGAGTAAAGAGTTGAAAAATGACTCCAAGCTTGGACCTGGGTGATTAACAGGATAGTGGTATTTTCAACAGAAATAGGGAAATTAGGAAGTAGAGTAGGTTTAAAGGAATAACAGAATCATAGTTTTAAGGTTGAAAGAAATCTTAAAAATAGTTAACAGGCATTTACTAAGGGCTTATTGTGTACCAAATATTGTGATAAATAATAAGGAAAGGAAAGAAATAGTCCTTGCTCTCAAGGAGTTTACATTCTGTTGGAGTGAGACAACATCTGTTTTATTTTACAGATGAAGATATTGAGGCCTATAGCAATTAAGTGATTTATATTAGGGCGGTAATTATCTGGAGTGGAATTAGAACTTTGGTCCTCTGACTTTAAATCCATTAGTCCTGATTTGTATGTATAGATTTTGCAGTGCTTACAGGACATTCATTTCCAAATGATATACGGTTGATGAAATTGTAAGTCTGGACAAACAGCAACAATAACAAAAACCATTTTGTATTAATAATTTTTTTAAAATGGGAATTCTTGTCCTGTCATAATTTTTCTATTGTGCACTTGACAGTTACTTTTGGGATCCAAGTGTAAGATATTATAGTTCCACCTGGTTTCATTTGACTTGTTGGAACAGTCTGGCTCTGTAACCATTCATATATAGAACCAAGAATAAATGAGAATGTGTTGACCATTCTTATTAGACAGAATTTAGTTGTAGAAGTAGAAGTTATCCTTTTTTTTCCCCTTTTTCTAGAGGGAAGTGTAGAGTCACAGAATGTTGCATTTGTGAGAAACCTGAGAACACAAAATGCTAGAAGCCCTTATATTATAGAATAGGAAACTACAGATAGAAAGTGGTTATCACAGAGTCATACAGTGAGTGGGTTGGCAAGGTAAGAATAAAATAAGAATTTTCTTAAATCCAAGACTTGGAGATTTGTTGTAACTTTTTTTTTTTTTTTTGACTATTTGTTGAATCCTACTAGTTTGTATTGTTAGGGTTCTCCTTTATCTTTTATTATTTTTATTCTTCTGCCCTACCCCCACTCCCACCCCTTTCTGGTTAGAGTTTCATCCCCTAAATATCAATGCTGCTTTTGCTTAGATTTATATACAAGCCCAGAAGGAATTTATTTCCTTTAAAACAAAGCAAGTGTGAATCTGTTTTAGTACTCACAAGGAGTGCACTTCAGTATATAATAACATCCTAAAATTTGTAAATTACCAGCATCAGCTACAATATAATAATCATTTAAAAAAGCAAACAAATGAGTCATCTCCATCCCTCTGGTTCTATGCAATGCTCCTCCACACTCAGGTGGAGAGGGGAAAATGTTTTTCATGCTTCCCTAACTGAATTTTACTGAAATTTGCATAATATGTGAATTCTAATGAGGTTTAAATACCCTGCATACAAATGAATAACGGTCACATATTTCAGGTAAGAATTTCATGAGTTTCAGGATAGTTCTTTATAGGTTCCCATAGGTATCAGCAAAGTACATATTCCCCTGTTTCTGACTCTTTAAGTTATGCAATAACATTATTCATATAGGCTATGAAATATCAAGGTTTCTGAGTTATCATAAATTTTCCCCCTATGTTGTATCCATTTGCTGTGCTTTCTTCTATCTTCCTTCACTTTTCTTTCCTTTTTGTACAGAAAACTAGGAATGTAACTGATTCTCCAACAATAATAGGAGCTCGTTTTATATAGCACTTAATAGTTTACTAAGCACTTTGCTGACTGTAGTACAGTGAGATGGCTAATGCAAGTATTTTAAGTAACACAGCCAGTCAAGCAATGCAGTGGACAGGGGATTCTTGGATTTAGAGTCTGGAATTTGGGGGCCAAAGTCAACCTCTGACACTTATTGTATAAGTGTGGGCAAAACAGTTGACCTCTCTTAGCCTTGGTTTCTTTCATCAATAAAATGGGCGGCACCATTATTATCATATTTGTCCTCACAAAGCTATTATTAGACTCAAGATATTAAAGGCTTCCTAAATTTAGCTTTTTTTGAATATTTATATTATTATTATCATTACTATTTATCCATTCCTCTTGAACTTCATAAGTCAAAGGAACTATACAATGAAAATAAATCTACTGAATTTAATGCGATGGTATTTCTGTTTTATATCCTTCCATCTCTGTGCAGATAATTGGGTCACTTGTTTATCTTTCCAAATTGTTCTTTCACTCAGCTGAATCTCCTCCAGGTACTTCCCCCCCATCTCCCTTCACACACACATAGTTCCCTCCGAGATCCTCCTCCCTGCAAGCTTCTTCATAACTTTTGTTACACAATATTTTGGTGCGTAGAGAGATTTGCACATTGTTCTTTCATCTGCTGGTTGGTTGTCTCCATTTAAAGATAAGTTAACTGGTGCCAACAGCCCTGAATCCCCTTCTCCATAATAATCTAACCATAGAATTGATGAATTGGTGTCGATGTCAAAGATTATCCAGTTTAACAGGCAGCTCCGTGGGATCCCACTCTTCACTCAGTTTTGACAAGCAGGTGTTCAGGCTCTCTTTGAAGATGTGTGATAGAGGCTTCACTGCCTCTTGTTGACCTAGAATCTGCTCTCAGCAATTTCACCTTCTATTCCTAATTCTTCCATTTGGACACAAGCCCTTCATATACCCAAAGGAAGCTTTCATCTTCCTAACAAATCTTTTTTTCTTCTGATCAATTCGTTCTACTTTTTTTTTTTTCCTCCCTCCTTCCTTGTGGCCTTACTCTGGATGCTCTTCCCTTTCCCAATGTTGAGAGATGTCAAAGCTGGGATTCTAATCAAATCTCAGTGCTTATCACAATATCTGGCACACTACTAAATGTATATTGATTTACTGACTGATTCTAGTCCCACTATGTCCTGATCTTCCCATTTATACATTCCAACATATGGATAACTTATTATTTGCTCTCATAAAAAGTAATTATAAGGGATGAATTGCATGCTTAGGATTAATTACAGTGCCAAAGCCTGGACTTTACCCTAAGTACACAGAATAATTATATTAACATAATGTTTTATATCATACTTAATTCAAATTAAATTATAGAGAAGTAAGTAATCGACATTAAAATGATAGTTCTCATATACATTTTGACTTTTAACACTGATGGAATTTTATCCATTTATTTCTTTATGCTATTATAAACTTATTTTTAAAAATCTCACCTTGTGTATTGGATGCATCATGCTTTTAGAAATCTAACTCATTGAATCATAAGATTTTGAACCAGATAGGATTTTAGAAATCATCATTATTTGCTGTATGAAGAGGTATTCTGATGGAAGTGGATATCTTCAACATAAAGAAGATCCAACTCACTTCCAGTTGATCAATGATGGACAGAAATAACTACACCCAGAGAAGGAACACTGGGAAGCGAATGTAAATTGTTAGCACTACTCTCTATCTACTCAGGTTACTTATACCTTCGGAATCCAATACTTAATGTGCAACAAGAAAATGGTATTTACACACATATATTGTATCTAGTTTATATTGTAACACATGTAAAATGTATGGGATTACCTGCCATCGGGGGGAGGGAGTGGAGGGAGGGGGGGGATAATTTGGAAAAATGAATACAAGGGATAATATTATTTAAAAAATTACTCATGCATATATACTGTGAAAAAAATTCTAAAAAAAAAAAATCATCATTATTTTGATTAGCCCACTGAGATCTGTATTCAAGTAGATACAGTGAGATTTGAACCCAGGGCTTTTATTATAAGTTCTTAACAATTATCCAGAATGATGCCATCATACATGAAGACTTGCAATTGGAATGGTATGAAGATTACCTTAATTTCTTATTCCAAGTGTTGCTTTTAAATAAGCAGAGGTAACAGTTTGATGATCCTGAGATTTGGGTGATTATCACTGCTAGTAGAAGAACTTGCCCTGAGCTTTTTTCCCAATGTGAGATGTCAGAATTTTACGCTAGTTAGGGCACATCATGAATTTTAGAAATGGAAGGAAACTAAATTATCTAATTTATCTAATCCCACTAATACCTGACAAAGAATCTGCTTACTGCATTTTTAACAAATGGTTGTCCAGTTTTACCTCAAAGATTTCTGCTTTCTGAGGCGAAACCATTCAACTTTGGCTAGATCCAATTATTAGAAAATTTATTCTTACATTGACCTGAGTTACTTTTTCTGCACTATCCACTCCTGCTTCTAATTCTTCTCTCTATGGCCATGCAAAACAAATCTAATCCTCAATCTTTCTGTGGCTCTATTCTGTTCATTCTCCTTGTATAGTTTCCAAATTATTAATATTTTTTCCTTAATTATGATATCCACAACAAGAGAATATAATCGATATGTAGTATGACTGTAATAGAGTATTGGAATGATCTCTTTCTTCATGCTGTAGATGAAAACTTTGTTAGCCACTAGGATTAATTTAAGAATTCTACAGGATTAGAATACTAGGCTTTATTATTCGATTTATTTTCCTTCAGCTTGTTCTCATAGAATAACAGAGTTTTCAATTGGAAAGGACATTAGATATTATCTTTGAGTAAAAGGAAAAATTGTATTTCAGAACTCTAAAGTAACTTGTCCAGTCCATCTTAATTGACAGTTCTCTTTCTGTTTCACCATGCAACAGTATTTCATATTTGGGACATTCTGAATTAGCTCTGCCCCAGCCTTTTTCCTGACCTTATTCTCCATTGACAGTCTCAAAGGGCCTTTCTCTTTTTGCCAAATATCAAATGCTACAGGAATATAGGATTCAAACTAGAAGAGATCTCTGAGATATTTTAGTCCCATCTCCCTAATTTGCAAAGGAGAAATCCAAGATGCAGAGAAATATAATAAGAAGTGTAACTTGCCCAAGATCATGGGCCTCCCTCCTTGCCTTATTGCTTTTCTCCCTCCTTTCCTTCTTACCTCTCTCCCTTCCTTTTTTATCATCTCCTCCCCCTCTTCCCTCCCCCCTCTTATTTTTATTATGGTTCTCAATGTACTTTATTCTCATGATGTCTACAGCTGAGCAGCCCATACAGGGGACAGAAATGGGTAACACTGAGGAATGATCAGATTTATCCCCCCAAACCCCCTGATGTCCCACATCTTAAGCTATATCTCCACCCTTCTCTAATTTTCAGTAATCATTTATATGTAATATTATCTGCTCTAATTTAAAAAAAAAAAAGCATTAAGAGCCAGACTCCTTTCTAATCAGGGTTCAGGAGATTGTAAACTGTGATCTTCCCATTTTAAATCTAGTGCTTTTCCCAAATCTGGTAATTTTCCCTTCCTTAATATACCACAGAATTTTATAACACACATATAATTCAATCTCCTATTAAAGTTGATTTTTGCATTTTTCTTGTTCACTAATGAAATTCAAAGAGGTAATTAGGTATAAGGCAGAGTTTATTATATTTATATCAAAAGTTCCAGATTAAAAAGTCTACTTTCTAATCAAAACTCTTATTTTTATCTCAATATTCTCATTTATCTCCATTTAATAGATATTAACATTGTATACCACACATGAATTCTTTGATTAAATTTTTTTATAGGTAATAACTAAGCATTTGAGCTACTACTCTTATTGTTTGTCTTTTTGTCTCTTGGTGATGCTATATGGCTGGAAATAATGGATTATAGGTTATCTTGGCATGATAAAAGAATTCTGGCGAATTAAATGGCAGTGGAAGGAATCTTGGTGAGGAAATTGGATGAGTTTTATTGTGAATTATGATTTGCTCAAAAGAAATTGGAATGATCTCTTTTTTTCATGCTGTAGATGAAAACTTTGCTTATTCAAGATAAACAATGCTGGGCAAGGATTTGAGGTAGTCCTGTAGGAGAGAAATTCAGGTCAGAGTGATGTAAAGTATTAAGATAGAGAACTTCCAGTGTAACTTGAATAGATTTGGAAATCTATTGTTAAGGATTCTATAGGGATGAGAAAGCTCAGAAGGGTTGTGATCTGTGCTGGGAGAGAGATGACCCTTCTCAGATAAGTAATAATGTAAAATCAGATATTTGAACACCCATCCTCTGTCTCTGGATATTGCACTCTTTTGGCTGGATCCTAACAGCTTTGATGGAGAAAGGCCCCTTTGAGGTGTTCTTTCCTAGCAAAAACAGTGAATATTTCATGAAGCACAACACAGCTAAGTCTTAGCCATAGTGATTGTTCTTCAGCTTTCTTCAGCAGTTACCTTATTAAACTGTCACCTTTGATAGAGTGTGTGAACAGATTTCCTCCTCTGTAAAGCATCTTTCCTTTCCTAATCACTTTTAAAGTTATAAATATTTTCAGAAGCCTTATCTATTCATTTATTTTTCTGTCAGCTATTAATCTTTTTGGTACATCACATGTCTGGATAATGTGCCTGTGTGTTTCCCTATGAAGGAGTCACAAATGCTGCTGCCAGTTATCACTTCATCCTTTCACCTCAGAACCAAAAAAAAAAGTCTATTTTTCTCTCCAAAAAATGTTGAGAGTCTCTTGCTATTCTACTCGTCCCTCTTAGACTTTTCCATTTTTATAGTCTGATACAGGGTTGAAATAGCCCTTCCTTCACTGTGGGTAGAAGTTATTTCTATTACTATCTTTCAAAATGTTTATGATAAAATTGCATCAAGCTATTTAACTGAGGTTTCATGGAATCATTGAATTGGAAGGGACTTAAAATGGCATCTCGAATGTGTTTATGTCTGGCAGAGAACACAGTGTCTGTCATATATACCAGGAAGTTTCTATCTAGCCTTTTCTAGATCTCTTTTAAGGGAAAACCCACTCTCTCCTAAGGTAACTTATTTTATATTTATATAATTCTTTTATTAAGCAGTTCCCTCTTTTATTGAGACTGACTCTGGCCCTCTAGATATCCTCTCAATGCTCCTTGTTCTAGCATCTGGGACCAAATAAAATAAGTCTTTGTCTCCAGTGGAGCACCTCTTGAAATACTTGAAGGAGACAAAACTTATTCCCCATCATATCTTCTTAATTTTTAAATTTCTACTATTCTATTCCTTCCTTCTCTCTACGTAAGGTGTACCTTGCTAATTCAGGCCTTCATTTCTCTTTATTTCCTAGACAGTTGTCATGAGATGCTAAATGGTCTTCCTGCTTCCGTTGAATGCCCTATGAAAAACATCCTATATGTGCTTTCTAAGTAATCTTTCTACTCAACTGCTATGGTTGTAAAACTCCCTTACTCAAAAGTTTTCTGTGGTTCAGCTTTTTGAATCAAATTTAACTCCTGACTACAGCTCTGAAGCCCTCTGTAGTCTAGATCTATTTTATCCATTTAGTAACCTTTCATACTAATCTCTTTCATGCATTTTTCATTACAATCAAACTGGACTCCATTTACTGGGTTCTCATTATTGTACCTTTGGTCACATCATAGTCCATGTCTGTTGAAGTACTTGTATTCTTTGAAAGCCTAATTCTCACCATCTTCATGAAGTCATTTCCTGACCCCTAACATCACATTTCTTGTAACATATTCCTATTTTTCTCTTATGTGTTTCTCTTATTTCCCCTTATATCATACTCGTTGGTATACTTATCCTTTACCTGCTTTTGATTTTTAGTTTCTTACAAGTAGGACTTGTATTATATTTACTTTTATATCAAGCCCTTGTTTGGTTAGAGGCCTACCTATTAAATGTTAGAAAGTAAATATTTGCTAAATTAAAAGTTTTTCACAGCTTGAACTGTTGGGAGAAGGGAGAATAGTTGAGCAATTATTCATCCAAATAAGAACATAGCAAAATGAATGAAGGTGATAAATTTGATTGGGGAAATTTATACATTCCCCAAAGGCATTTCCATAATTCCAGCTTTTGGTATGATCTGAGAATGGAGGGTTTTGGAAATTGAAGCTTAGTAAGAAGTCTGTCAGTGGGTACAGCTCATTTGTCAGATCATTATTAAATGGTATAAAAATAACAACAGAAATTGTAACGTGCTCTCCCTGGCAGTTACAATTACTAGTCTGTCCTAGGCCCACCAGAGTACCTTTGACCACTGTCCTTTGCAGTGTGAACTCTACCCGGCTCGCCTCCTCTGAGGCCTTCTAAGGTCTCTGGTCACAATCTCTTGACTCTATAGTTTAATAACCGGTAGCGCACTCAAGAACAGCCACGTGTAATCTTAAAAGCTTTTATTGTACCTACTCACATAATGCCCTGACTGATGCCCTGACTTGTTGGTTCCCGAGTGAACACCTGGTCAGAAGACCCATGTGTTCACTACCAAAACCCTTACCTCTTTTGGCTACCCATCTCGGCTTGGCCACCCAGGCTAGGAAGCCCAGGTGAAGAACGCCAGGTTAAAGAGAGCAACTGCTGCCTGCAGTGGGCTTACATAGGGCCTGTGAGGTCACACACACAGCCAATCAGCGAGAGAGTCACCCATTATGAAGCTATCTCAAAATGGATAGGATCCCACCTACAAGGCAGTCCTATATCCACAGAAATTACTTTTGGGCCTCAATCTCCTGATGCACTGTGTCCACCCATTTAAAGGGCTCTTACAAGAAATATTTTGAACAGCAGAAACAAAAGAAAGATAAAATCCTTATAATGAATTTGAATATTGATCATGTTCAAAGATATGTGTCTTATTTTACATTTTCATCTTAAGTCTTCTGCATTTATGATTTATCAGTCCATTGATCAGAATTCAAAAGTATTTCAAAATTGTTTTTATTTATAATGATAAAATGGAAATGAATATACTTTTTCAACATAAACTCTAAGAGCTCAGTGTAGATATGGAGATACAGTGAGAAGACAGGGTGAGAGAAGACCTAAATCTCCCTGTCCAAAATGTCACAAGGGTCTCCACTGGGCCTCCGAATGTAGATTGACCCAGGGAAATGAGAGGCGGGGCCCAGCTTCAGCCCCCCAAGTGGGACATGATGGCAGCCGAGGTTACATCCAGAGAATTTTAAGAGCATCAGGAAGAAGAGATAACAGTCCCATGTTGGTTAATCAGGAAAAAGTGACTGGAAAGAAAAGAAGAAAGTCCAGGTCAGAGTTTTGATATAAACTCATTGTTAGACACCATATTTTGGAGGATAATACAGCAGAGAGATTAAAGAGTTCGGCAGTAAGAGAGAAGTCAAGGGGGAGGTCATGAAAACCCAGAGAAGAATGAACATTGAAAAGAAAGGGTCTCAAGAATGTCAAATGCAGCAGAGAGATCAAGAAGGATGATGCCCAAGGAAAGGCCTTAGTATTCTACTTAAGACATAATTGATAACTTTATTTAGAGTACGTTCAATTGAGTAACATGGTCAGCAGTACTTTTGTAGGGAGATAGTCATCATACATTTAGGTTACTTGAGTCTTATAATTACATGAAAATCTTTTCCTAAGTGATCTCTTACCCAGAGTGATCTCTCTCTTTTCTAATTTTTTGCTGCATTTAGAGTATAAACCCAGGATCTTAGAACACATGGGCCTTAAAACGTTATTCAGATGAATTTTTATTAATGATCAGAGTAAGTAAACTATGTTATTGCTTTTTGATATGTGTATATGTGTGTATAACATATATACATATGTATATATACTAAATATGTATGTATATATCATTGAATATAATCAATTAGAATCATTGAATTATGTAATCATATTGTTTTTGATGTATACATAGAATGTTTGACCATAGAATATTGTCACTATAAAAGAAATTAGAATCACAAAACATTGGATCTGGAAGGGAATTTAGCAATTATCTAGTTAGAAGTTCTTAGCCTTTTTTTTTTTTTTTTTTTTATCATGGACACGTCTGAAAACTTTGTGAAGCCTATAGATTCCTTTCTTAGAATATTTTTAGAATGCACAAAATAAAATGCACTAGACTGCAAAGGAAACCAATAACAATATTAACTAATATTTATATAGCAAAAAAATTTCATTCTGTTCTTAAAACAACCCTGAGACGCAGATACTGTTATTATCACCATTTAATAACTACCCTCACCACCACTACTACCACCTCTGCTGCTGCTGCTACTACAACTACTACTACTACTACTACTACTACTACTACTACTACTACTACTACTACTACTACAGTGGTAATGGTGATAATTAATATACTACAAATAACATTTGTATATTGTTTTAAGATTTAAAAAACATTTTATACATATCATTTTATCTTCAATTCTCTTGGGAAATAGATGCTATTCTTATCTCTGTTTTACAGATGAGGAAACTGAGACAGACAGAGGTTTTTTTTAGTGACTTGTCCAGGGCCATAGAGCCAGTAAGTACCTGAGAATGGATTTGAACTCATATTTTCTTGACTCTAGATCTGTGGCTCTATCTGTTATTCCTCTTAGCTGCCTCACTTATGTTGAGATGCAGTCACCAAAATATATATATTTTTAAATTCATACACTTTAGATTAAGGACTCTTGATCTAGTTCAACCTCCTGATTCTGTTACATTAAGGCCATTAAGGAATAAGAAGGTTAAGTGGTTTGTGTAAGCTTATTAGCCAATTGGTGGAAGTACTGGGATTCAAGCCTCTGTTTTTTCATTGCTAATCCAACACTATTTTCATTATGCTAAGTTCCTAGCTCCTAGTTCACTATTCCCTTTCTACTAGTTATTTGTAGCTTTCATTCTATAATGAAAGATTACTTCTTTGTTATAAATAATTCCAGGTATAAGAAAATTTGATCTTAAATTTTTGAGTACTTTGGAATACCCTTTGTTATACCTTTGGTAGCACATATTAGGTAATCTATCCATATATCTCCATATTATTATATTTATATCTCCATATTAAGGCCATCTAGACTATAATAATTATTCCTTATATAGTGATGATTCATATCTTATAGTTTCCTGTGGTATTTCTCTTATGTAGTACTTTGAGATAGGTAATACAATTTATTATTTTAATTTTATGGATAGATTAAACCAAGGCCTATGGATATGAAGTTGTTTCTGTTTGTTATAAATATCAATTAAATTCAATAGTAAACTAGTACTTGAACTCAGATTTCCTTATTCATATTCCACTGATCTTTCTAACTATACTAACATGCTTTTATTTGAAGATTACAAACTTCTTTCCAAATGCAGTTTTTACTTATGTTACTCAACAATGAGAAAAATTGATTTATTTGAGTTCTTCTTATATTCTTTTCCCTGATTCATCTGTCTTAATGGAGCTAGGGGCCAGTGACTCAGCAGGAAGAGGAAAAGAAACCAGGGCTTGATTGTATTCAATTATATTTTTCTTCTCCCTTTAGGAGTCTGATGCTGTTTCTCCCCTCTCTTCCTCAGTTGTGGGTTGGAAACTTTGCCTGGCTACTCTTTTTTCCTTCCACTAGATTATTTTTGATCAAGCACTGTAGCCTCAAGTTTGGAGTAAGAGGAGAGATATAAAAGAGCTCATTTGCTTTAAGTTAAAGAAATAATTATTAGAAAGCTATTAATTTTAAGTAAACAATTCTTATCTATCTTGTTGTTGGTTGTTGTTCTCTCTCTAAAAGGTCCTTGACATTAGGGAGGTGATGCCATGACATGCAAGTGAATTGGATTTGAGTGAGAAGGGGCTGGGCAAGGTCACCTGCCTCACTTTTTTCTTCCTGATCCTTCTGGGTCTAATGGTCAGGATCAGGACGATATTAGATGGTCCCAGATGCACTGGGAGATATTGGCCTTTTTAAATTAAGGTCTTCAACAGATCTCACTTTGACTGAAGCAAGCACCAATTCAGTGACTAAGGCTTATTCACTGTCAGCAACCACTAGCAGAGACAATTAACCCATAGGTGTCCTTTCCTCCATTATTGAATTTGAATTTGGAAGGAACTTTAGAGATTATCTAGTACTTGCTTCTCATTTTACATGAGGCTAAACAACTTGTCCCTGTTTTTCACATTATTATGTTGAAAGTGATTATTATATTGAAAATGATTATTATATTGTAAGTGATTATGATAGACTGAGGGTAATCAAGACTTTATAATTATAAAAACTCAGAAAACAAACAAAAGCCAAGAACAAATACCAAAGCAAACTTGTTAAGACAAAATTATATTACTTAATTTTTGGTAATGACCTCCATTATAAGATGGAAATTTTATTCAGAAATAGAAGATAAAGGAAGTTGATAAAGAAATAACTTCATCACACAAATTTAACATATTAAAAAAAGAGTCATTTCACAAAATACCCCAAGCAGTCATTCTGCAATTTTTTTTTTCTTTTTTAATATCATGGATCCCTTTGGCAGTCTAATGAAGCCTTATCAACTCCTCAGAATAGTGTTCTTAAGTGAATAAGATAATATACAAAAGATTACAAGGCAACCTGTGTGAAAAGATGAAGAATTTACAGATAAAGTACATAATGATCAGACACTGTTAGCTAATGTAGATCAGGCCTATAGACCCCAGTCATGTGATTTTAGATAAGGCCTGGACTGCATTCCATTGTACAAAGAAGGGATTAAAAACATATACATGGCCACAGAGGCTGTATATCACCTTGTGTACTACATTCCACTGACCAAGTAGTGGAATACAGACTTATGTGACCAATCACAACACATGGAGGGTAGGATTTTGGAGGTTCTTTCTCTGAAATGTATAAAAGCTGTGAACATTTTCAAGGGAATGGCTCTCTTGCTGTGAATTTGGCTCAAAGACCAGGATGGGGTCCGCTTCTGGAGATTCTAATAAATAATTTGCTTTCTATGAGTGATCTCTGAGTAGTCAATTTGGGTAGGTCTTTTTGTCCCAAACAAACTGATTATATTGAAATCAAGATATTAAAAATAAACAAGTTTAATAGATCCTAGGTTAAGGATACATCCCCTCAAGTTTAACCTTATTTATAAAAT